>NC_079214.1:11347596-11428170 GCF_029633865.1 Lampris incognitus | reverse complement strand
CGGCGTGAGAGAGGGAGAGAGGGAGGGAGGGAGAGGGAGAAAGGAGAACACATTCTGCACCCGCGGCCAGGGCCGCAGTATAGAGCGCATAGTGTTGGGGTAACCAGGCAATGCAGCTGCTCTTTTACAACTATGCAACTTTAAGATGGTGGTTAAATCAAGATTCTGCAGACAGGGACCCTGCTCTCTCATTAAGAGAGCGCGAGAGAGAGAGCGCGAGGGAGAGAGCGAGCGAGGGAGAGAGAGCGAGAGAGAGAGAGAGAGAGCAAAACAAACCTGAGGTTAGCTATGGTTACCGCTGGTTGCGTAACAAGCCTGCTGTGTGTGGAAGCGTTGTGTGTTTCTGCGTGTTATTCTGTACTCGCATGCATAGAGAGAGAGAAAGAGAGAGAGAGAGAGAGAGAGAGAGAGAGAGAGAGAGAGAGAGAGAGAGAGAGAGAGAGAGAGAGAGAGAGAGAGAGAGAGAGAGAGAGAAGAGCGAGCATTGCTAATGGCTGCAAACCCAGCTGAGAAATGCAAGGAGTAAAGTGCCCACTCGTTTTACCCTCTTACCGGTGTATAAATGGAAGCTCAATCCAGTATTTCTACTTACTAATTATCATTATTATTATTAATATTATTATTATTGGTGATAGTAGTAGTAGTAATTGTAGTAATAGTAACAATAGTAATAGTAGTGGGTGTAGTAGTAGTAGTAGTAGTACTGGTAGTAGCAGCAGTAACAGTAGTAGTAGTAGTGGTAGTAGTAGTAGTAGCAGTGGTAGTAGTAGTAGTAGTAGTAGTAGTGGTAGTAGTAGTAGTAGCAGTGGTAGTAGTAGTAGTTGTAGTAGTGGTTGTAGTAGTAGTAGTGGTGTTAGTAGCAGCAACAGTAGTAGTAGTAGTAGTAGTAGTAGTAGTGGTAGTAGTAGTGGTAGTAGCAACAGTAGTAGTAGTAGCAGTAGTAGTAGCAGTGGTAGTAGTAGTAGTAGTAGTTGTAGTAGTAGTAGTAGTGGTAGTAGTAGTAGTAGTAGTAGTAGTAGTAGTAGTGGTAGTAGCAGCAACAGTAGTAGTAGTAGTAGTAGTAGTAGTGGTAGTAGTAGTGGTAGTAGCAACAGTAGTAGTAGTGGTAGTAGTAGTGGTAGTAGTAGTAGTAGTAGTAGCAGTAGTAGAAGTCTTAAATGCATGAGAAATGTTTATCTTGCTGTTGTCGTAGCCTGTTGCATAAAAGGCAGTAGTTTTTTGAAACTGGACATCCTACACATACACTCTTATGTTGTCTCTCGAACTCTTTTACAGTTACTAACCCTACCAGAGACCATCTGGTTTATCAATGAGATCTTTTGTGGACTAATGTTTTGTGCCATTGTATTCAAATACAATGGCACAAAACGTTTCTACGTCGCTTTGGATAAAAGTGTCAGCTAAATGAAATGGTTGTATCAATAGTAGTAACAACAGTAATAGTAGTGGGTGTAGTTGTAGTAGTAGTAGTAGTAGAAGTAGTAGTAGTAGTTGTAGCAGTAGTAATAGTAGTGGGCGTAGCAGTAGCAGTAGCAGTAGTAGTAGTAGTAGTAGTAGTAGTAGGAGAAGTAGCAGTAGCAGTAGTAGTAGTAATAGTAGTAGTAGGAGAAGTAGCAGTAGCAGTAGTAGTAGTAGTATTGGTAGTGGTAGTCATAATAGCAGTTGCTGTAAAGTAGTACTAGTAGTAGAAGTAGTAGTAGTAGAAGTAGTATTGGTAGTGGTAGTCATAATAGCAGTTGCTGTAAAGTAGTAGTAGTAGTAGAAGTAGTAGTAGTAGTGGTAGTGGTTGTCATAGTAGCAGTTGCTGTACAGTAGTAGTAGTAGTAGAAGTAGTAGTAGTAGTAGTAGTGGTAGTGGTAGTCATAATAGCAGTTGCTGTAAAGTAGTAGAAGTAGTAGTAGTAGTAGTAGTAGTAGTGGTAGTGGTTTTCATAGTAGCAGTTGCTGTACAGTAGTAGTAGTAGTGGTAGTAGTAGAAGTATTAGTGGCAGCTGTGGTCATAGTTCTAGCGTAGCATCATAGTCTAATAGAAGTATAGATGCTGTGTGGAACATACTGTGCACTTGCCTTTTTTGTATTTACACCATGAAAGCATTAAATTGTAATGCTTACAGCCTTGGTGCTCTGTGTCATCGACATATAAGATATATACACATAAATCAAGAACAACTCCAAGTTATGATGACGTCTAAAACTCAACTCCCAAATGAGTCTAACAGCATGGTAACTACATGATTTGTATATCTACATCAAAAAGGCTTTGCAATTGTTTGGCCGGCACCGACTTTTACAATGTGCAATGTTCGTGTAAATCCTACGTACATCTCATTTTTCAGAAACCCGGTAAAGTATTCTTCCCGTTGCGCATATCGGGAAAGAGGGGCGTGTTGAGCAAGCGACACGTGGCTTGAGATCCACCCGCCACTCGGTTGGGAACGTAGCAGCCAGCAAACGTTGGCTCAAGGGGCACAGTGGCGTAAACCGCTGGTCATGGCTAGCTTTGCTGTTAACAACAGAATATAAACTAAATCTGGCAACCCTTTCTGACGGCTGGCACGAGGCCCTTTTTTCCCTGTCCGAAGTCTCGGCGCGATTTCAAATCGGCGTGCTGTAGGGTGGGTACTCACGCTCTCACACAGCGTCGACGCTCGGCTTCTCCTCCATGTTGGAGCCAGAGCCGCCGGTGTCTTGTACGTCACACAAAGGCGTGTTTAAAGTTAGTTGGAAGCTGGGTGTAGAAAGGGGTCTGTGACACCCGAGGGGCCAGTGCGGGCGGAGGACGCTGCTCTCTCCGTGGGGGGGGGGGGGGGGGGACAAGGGTGCAGCCTGCGCACAGCGGCTTCTCCGCTCGTCGATGTTCAGGAATCCAGTCCAGAAACCTCGCTTAGTGCCCTTTTTATGGGTGTGCAGCGTCTCCCTCTAAACCTCGCATTTTACTGCGACATACTTGCGTGACGATATACATTTCAAGAGTTTAAAAAAAGCCTCCAAAACAATGACCTTTTGACTATTCAACCTATCCCACATCCATATAAAGCGAGACACGCTGTCAGTCCGGCGAGGGAGAAGAAGAAGAAGAAGAAGGAAAAAAACATGCCAGCAAGTTCATCCTCCCAGCCCCCAAGCCCTCTCCAGAACATTCCTTTCATAAATCTGAGGGCCACGGCATTTCTTCCTCTTCTTCTTCTTCTTCTTTTTTTAAGAAATCGGAGAGAGCTGGTATGTGGAGGGCCTCATTATAGCGCTGCAAGTTGTCATATGGAACCGCTCATATCACGACCCGAATCTTCTCTAAAGTTCTGACCCACGGGCCGTTAGGTATTTCAGGATTGTATGACCATAGTGCAACCAAAAACACACGCACGCACGCACACACACACACACACACACATTTGACTCCCCCATGCTAATGCGTGTGCTTTGGCACCTGCTTGACAGAGATCCTCTCGCCCCTTTTTGTGAGGTAGGCGCGAGCAGCAGGCTCGGCGACATTCTGCAAAGCAGAAACCAGGCCGGGCGTCGAAAACCTGTTGATCTCTGCCAGCGACAAGCCGCCGAGCTTGTCCGCACGTCTCCATCCCCCCTTGTGCCCAGTTGCATCCCGCAACTCGGTCTGAAAACGTCTGAAGCCAACGGAGAGATTATCTTGTTTGTCACGGCCGTCTCCCCCCCCCCCACACCCCCACCCCCACCCCCGTGTTGCATCAGAGAATTCACTTTCATCCCAGCACAGGCGCCCCCCCCACCCCCACCACCCCCGCTCCCCATATCCCTCTCTCAGAACAAGCCTCCCCCTCCGCCTTACCCCTCCTCTTTTCTCCTTCTCTGCCTCCTGCAAGCATTCCAGCCCCTCCCCCCCTCCCCCACTAGCGGCCCTCACCGTTGGGGCCGGTGAAATGTCGGGAGTCTGTGCTGCTGCGGCTTAGACCTTGATGATGTAAGAGGGAGAGACATGGGGAGGTTGACCCCGAGGGGGGGGGGGTGGGGTGGGGAGGGGAGGAGGAAATGGTTTCTGCCTTGTGTTTCGCTGCAATGTGCACTCTTGTTTGCCCAGTCAAAGGCATGCAGGTAAAACACCACGGCTGGCAGAGCTCCGCCAACCTAAATATTTGCGATGTGGCCAGCGACCAAGAGGACATCGTCCTCCGTACGCAGATGCCAACGATCCGCCGAACTCTGACCTGCGACAGCGGACGCGTGCAGCGACGGCCATGCAGGCGGACGGCGTGCGGCCTGAAACGAGCAGAATGGCGTCGGTATGTAAATAGTGCGGCTTTGCTGCTTCCGGTCGGGAAGTGTCAAAATAATAAAGCCGCCGACAGGTTTCGCCGCTTGAACATTTTGCTTGCCCGAAGATTCGCTCGCTAACCGGTGGCATTATGGGCGGCCACCGAGGTTATTACTGCCTCGGCGTAAAATGGCACGTTGCGCAGGAAATAAAGCTCAACCTTAATTCTCAAGTCGACGAGGCAGCACGAAGGAGCCCTCAGATAGTCCACGTAGACAACGCGTGAGAAGGAAGGAAAAGAAGGATCAGTTCGGCTATAACACTCTTCTTTCTTTTTTTATTCTCTATTCCAAGCCATCAAGTTAAAATGAACATTCCTCAGGTTGCATCGTTATAAAAGACCAAAACATTTCATCCGCGTCTTTTCATATAGTTATAGAAAGGATATGTGAAAGACTAAATCAAATAGCATACTAGGATTGGATGTTGCTTCCGAAAGAACATTTTGTATTATTCATCAGGCTCACACACAAAAACAGAACTATTCGTTTATTCATCACTTCCACTGCTGATGTCCAGCACTTTGCTCTGCTGTCCAGTTTACTGACTGTATTCATTCCTCCAATACCAAACACAAGCTCCCCTTTGCACATACATTGTTCCTACGCACTTGCTATTTTACCCTCTGTCTCTATCCCCCCGAGTGGTTGCATTTAATTTTTGGTTACTCAGAAAAAAAAGGATCTTTTAGCCTGAGTTACCACAACAGACACTGTGGTGGTTTCAGTACGCCAGAAAGCCTGTGTGGTGGTGTTTATCATTTAGATGGCTTTTCTTGCAGCAGAGGATAAAACTGACTTCACATTTGAATTTGACAGAGAGCATCTTTTCAGATCTAGTCAACTGCCTGGCTGACCGTAGTACTGATGGCCTCCACCATGTCAGATAGAGCATCTGGAGCCTCGTGAACATCCCCGCCCAGGGTAACATCCTTTTTCAGTTCACAGTCACTCTGCTCCACGGCAGGAGTCTCATCTGGCTTTTCGATACCATTAACACATTTCTCAGACGCATCGGTGGACTCTCCATTCATGGCAGGAGATGCAACCACCTCTGCCACCTCCTCTGTAAGAGAAGGGCTCTCTAATTCGCCATTCTCCATCTTGGCTTCCACCTCAGGCTCTGGGCTGGCCTCCTTCTCGGCTGAGACTTCAGCCACCACCTCCGCCTCTGCGATGCCTTCACTGGCAGAGGCTGACTCGGAGATGACAATCTCAGGGACATTTTCTGCTGCTTGTGGCTCTGCTGCTGCCTCCATGTTGGGTGCCACTGCTGCAGCCGTTTCCTCCTGCACTACCTGGACCTCCGGTGGAGCCTCCACAGCTGCAGGCTCTGAGACATCAACTGCTGTTGCATCTGTTTCCACAGCCTCAGGTTTGGGAGGTTCAGACTCAGCCAGTGTTTGTTCTGGCTCAGCCTCTGCTACCTGTTCCTCTGGTGCAGGCACCTCTGTTACGAGCTCTGGCTCTGGCTCTGCCTCTGGTTCTGGTTCTGAAATTGGGGCTGGTGCCTCTACATCAGTAGGTACTTCTACTGATGCCTCAGGCTCAGTCTCAAGCTCTGGTTCTGGGGCAGGAGCAGACTCAAGCACCATCGTCGAGGTTGTCTCATCAAGAGTGGGTTCCGGCTCATTAACAGTCTCTGGGGCGGCCTCTGTCTCTGCTTCTGTGAGTGCAGTGTCAGCAATGACAGAAACAACTTCTGAGGAGTCTGTATTAGCCTCTGCCACTGGTACAAGTTCTTGTACTGGAACTGGCTCCTCTACTGGGATCTCTTCCGGTGCAGCAACAGGCTCAGGTTTGAGCTCAACAGCAACCAACTCTGGGGCTGAAATAGATTCTTCCAAAGCTGCTGCAGGCTCCGGAGGCTCTGCCAGAGCTGGTTCCTCTGGAACTGGAGCTGGTTCTTGTGGAACTGGAGCTGGTTCTTGTGGGACGGGAACCGGTTCCTCTGGGACTGCAGCTGGTTCTTGTGGGACTGGAACTTGTTCCTCTGGGACTGCAGCCGGTTCTTGTGGGACTGGAGCCAGTTCCTCTGGGACTGCAGCTGGTTCTTGTGGGACTGGAGCTGGTTCCTCTGGGACTGCAGCTGGTTCTTGTGGGACTGGAGCCGGTTCCTCTGGGACTGCAGCTGGTTCTTCTGGTACTGGAGATGGTTCTTCTGGGACTGGAGCCGGTTCTTTTTTAACTTCAGCAGGTTCTTCTGGGACTGGCTCTGCTGGAGCTGATGGTGCCTGCTCTTCAGACACGGCTTTTCCTACTGTCCCCACAGCTTCAGTTACTGCTGCCACAGCTGACCCTACGACCTCCTCTACTGCGGCTGATACCACTTTGGCAGCCTCAGCTGTCACCTCAGCTACTGGCGCTGGCGCAGAGCTCTCCACTGCAGCTTGAACAGACTCCACAACACTCACAGCTGCCGCTGTGATTTCGTCCTTCTTCTCTTTGGGATCGCTTACATCATATCCCTTCTTCTTCTTGCTCAGTTTGCCTCCCATGGTGTTTCCTAAGAACAAGTGGATAACAGAGTTAGTTTAGATATGGATTAGGAAGTAGATAACTCATTTATGAGGCACTGTTTATTTCATTTGTTGTGCCTTACTCTAACTCGTCTCTTTGTGCTGTCGGACAATATTTGCTATACACTGTCAAATGGAACATAAATCACGAAAATTAGTTTCCACAGAGGAACTTAAAAGGACTGCCTTCCAAAATTTGAATTACTGATTGTAGAAAATCCAGCTAGACCATTTTGGATGTCATGACTCCATGGAGGACTGTGATGATGAACTCAAATTCATTCATTATATTCCAGTTTAATCAAAAAATGAGGTAACAAGTCAGCTTGATTTGAATCAGGGCAATGGATACAAACTAATCTTCATTCAGTTAAAGCAAGCATACAAATGATTCCAACACAGTCCCTTTAGTTTACATTAGAGCGCAAATAGGACGACAGTTCAATCTGGAGACTGTTCTCTGCCAAAGACAATTTGGCTAGAAGACAAATGACCACTGCATGGGAACCTCCCTGAGATCGAACGGCTCCATACCCTTTCAGGAATTTTGGGCGTGGCTGTGTGCCAATCCAGCCCACCATTCTAGCACAGGCCTTGTACATTTTGGTTGCACATTTGTTCACCAACAACTCTCTCAACATGGCAAACATCGCCATGGGAAAACCCAAGGGACATAATGCTGCTGCTGTTTCTACTACAGCGTACCAGTAGTAATAAAAAGAAGGACGACAGACAGACAGACAGACAGACAGATAGATGACCGCTTGCCTTGAAAAGAATCAGTTTGACAGTAGATTAGGGGCCAAGTGGGTCAAGCAGTAATTGCGAAAAAGTAAAACGGATTGTTTAATTCCGTTACACCTGTTCAACAAGTCCGATCAAGGATTTGATCGTTTAACTTCCTGTGAACAACCTGCAACACATGCATATTTGGTGAATTCTACTTTAAAGCAACAGTTCGGCAACATTTAACCTGGGGCCCAAAGTAGATTCCACAGAACATGTGTAAAAAAAAAAGTCAAAATGAGCAAACAGGCACTGGATATGTGATGCAGCCACCCTCGCCTAACATTAACATTGAATGTTATTCAGCTGGAAGGTTTGCAGCACTACTTGTTATTCATGCACTTCATCCCTGAGAATTTAGAGGAAGAGTTGCCGATTGCCACAGAAGGCAACTTCCCATTGCTGAAAAAATAGAGAACTGGAAGTTCAACATTATTGCCTTTTGGCAGAATGATGGAGCTGACACTCTAACAATAATAGAACAACTCAAGGGCTTCGCAGATAGCCCATCGAGTGAAATAGATTGGCATAGATTGTGAAATTGTATTTGCACAGGAGAGTGGACGACAATAGGATTATGCTGAAGGTCCAATTAATCTAACAGGTAGAAGCCAAATTGGTTAGCCTATTGCAGTTTCCGTAAGTCTGTTCAATATCTTCTTAGCATGTGATTCAACCAAGGCTGCAAACATTATATGCAACAGTATATGTTTGCTTGTAGTTAATGTCCAAAGTGTCATAAGAAGGCTATGGACTTATGAAAGGGCAAAAGCCTTGGGATACTTGAACTGTGGTAAGGTAATGAACACTGGCAAGGGTGTGAACAAACTGGGAACTGTCCATAGTGCTGCAATGGAGCAATCAAGACCGGGTGTGTCATGCCATGCTGGCACAGGCTGCCGTCTCCATTACGCACGTTTACATTAACGTCCAAATGTTGAATCAACGCATGAAATGGAGAGCACCCATAGCTCCATAAGTCCAACACACAGACATATATGGTCGCCATTTCTCATCAATGAGCCTAAACAATATCTGCTTTTCAATTAGTTATTTAATCCGACTGGCGTCAGAGCAGCCAAGCCTCTATAAAGGCCGAGGGCCTAGAAAACCCAGGGACCCTTTCCAGTTTCTGCCCATATGAAAGGCCGCATGCAGACTTTGGTGGATCACGTTTAGTCCAACTTGTCTTGGAAAAGAACGCCTCAAATGCATTTGGTGCCAGTTTACCCTTGACTGGGGACTAACAGGCCTACAAGCAGAAATCTGAGAATGATAAAAGAGATGTGCAAAAGTGTAGGCTTGGCTCCCAGAGCGTCTACTACTCGTAGAAATGTGCGAAAACGTCTGCTTTATGGACTCCCAATTGGAGAACATGATAACCAACGACAGTGGGGCTGCAGAGGAAAGGAAGTTGGCGACTAAAGAATTGTGCGGCCTATAGTCTATCTGTACACTGACGTGAGGATTTGCCATGTAAAGACTGGGTGGGTGGGTGGGGTGGGGTGGGGGTCTCCATCCAGTGCCTAATTTGTAAATCACGAGGTTGCAGAGCACCGAGGGGGAGGTGATGCAGAGTCGACTGTAAAGTAAAGGGAAGTCCACCAACGTTTCAGTACATCGGTGCAGCAAACACAGTGGTGTTACGTCATCATGGCACAGTATGCATGTCTTAAACGTCATCAAATGACTATATTATGCCAAGAGCTGATTAACATTTATATACCTTTTAATGGGGACCTGTGCTGTGCCATTTTAGCAGAGTCAACTCATCATACGACCAGGCAACACAAAAGCCCAGATGCTGATGAGGAAAAAAAAGTGGACTACCTATGAAATCATCCAGCTAGCAAACATATTCAGGCACAATTAAGAGCAAAATGGTCATTAATTGTTTAACTGATTTTTTTTTTTTGGTTCTCCATCACAACGCCCCCATTGAACTTTCACTGCCGCACATTTTGACGCTGGCGGTTTGTTCGCGGACGTGCGTCACGCGAGTGCCACGCCAGAGATCAATTAATCAATTAGTTCATCACCCATCCTCGCAGAGAGACGAGCCAATTAAGGACTTCGGAGGGAGGGGGGGGAGTAAAACCCAGCAATTAGTTTTTTCCCCTTTCTTTTCGGGGCGCAACATGTGCAGAAATATAAACGCGCTGGCCAGATGAAGAGCGCGACCCTCGCAGATGGAGAGCCGGAAGGCAGGTGGCCCACAACCCGAGAGGTGCCGGTCGGATCCGGCACGACATTACGAAACAGGGTCTCCATCCATCCATCCCCCATTCCAGTCTGTACCCCCCGCTACCTCCCCCCTCTCTCCCCCTCTCATCTGCTCTGCCCTTTTTTGTTCTTATGAACGCATCGCAGCGAGGAGGGGGAGACGACGACGACGATCGGGCTGAAGCTCGTCGTCGTTGTAATGGAGATCTTGGTCACTATGTCGGGTAACCCATCCACCCATCCATCCACCCATCCATCCATCCACCCATCCAGGGTTTGGCTGGAGGCTGTGTGTTCTCTTGTTTGCCTGCGCTAGGATTGGAAAATTCGGCCGTCGTCGTTCATCGTGAATACGGTACCGCAGCTGGCTGGGAGCTAATCACGACAGACGTCGTTATCGCCATACAGGCGTCCATATATATATATATACATATATATACATATATATATACATATATATATACATATATATATACATATATAGCCTACATATACATTTTTATATACCATCAGTGGGACTACACGGAGAACAATGGATGGGTTGCAGCGTGACGGCTGAAAATCACAGGTCCTGCCTTTCGCTTTTTCTTTCCTTTCTCGCCACATTTCTTTGTCTCCGCGATGGCGGACCGGTACCGGCCCACAGTCTCGGCGTCCCCCCATTACACAAGGGAGGAGGGGGGTGGGGGAGAGAGAGAGAGAGACAGGTTTACGTGTTAAAAGTTGACTGACCTGTGTTTGTCCCTTAACTCGACCCGTAGGGGGGAAAAAAGTGCCGCGCTCTGATCCTCCCGGTGGAAGAGTGAAGAAGAAGAAGAAGAGGAGGAGGAGGAGAAGAAGAAGAAGCCTGGCGGGGGGGCGGCTGCTGCTGCTGCGGCTGCTGCTCCGCTCACTGAGCTGCAATCTGGGACTGAGTGTGCTTCGCCGAGGAGTGGCCCTCTCTGTCTCCTATAGACATCTGTCGCTACCCAAACCCAGCCTGCTCTACCAGTGCTCTGACTGCGATCTACACCCCCCCCCTCCTCCTCCTCCTCCTCCCCCCTCCCCCCGGCCATTAACCCCTCCTCCTTCCCCAAACTACCCCTACCAGTGTATGTTTCTCCGCATCATAGATTAGGACAGTGTTTCTCAACCGGGGGTCCGCGGACCCCTAGTGGTCCGTGGTGTAATTGCAAGGCGTCCGTGAAAATAAAATATCTTTTAAAAAAAAAAGATCCTATGACATTTATAGAAATAGGATTCTTTTACTCAAATGTGACTGAGACCTTTATCTACCGAAACTATTGTAACGTGCATGGATAAGTAGACGCGTTGGTCCTTGACTAACGGGTCGGACGCTTTAGTGGACTGGTTAACGTCGTCGTTTGCGGTGCGGGAGTCACGGGTTCGCGTACGGGCTGTGGCGACGGTCTCCCGGACTGCCCCCTGAATTCGCTACGCTGTAAAGGGTGACGGGACTTTTTTCTCTAATTACATCTGTTTCACCAGTGTAATTTATTGTATTTTATAAGAGATCTCTCTCCCGTTTGCATTGTTAAAAGTTACTGCGTAAAAATCCTGTTGTTACATATATCTGAAAGTTACTGAATACATATTCTGTTTTGTTACATATATCTGAAAGTTACTGGATACATATTCTGTTTTGTTACATATATCTGAAAGTTACTGCATAAGAATTCTGTGTTGTTACATATATCTGAAAGTTACTGAATGCATATTCTGTTTTGTTACATATATCTGAAAGTTACTGCATAAGAATTCTGTTTTGTTACATATATCTGAAAGTTACTGAATACATATTCTGTTTTGTTACATATATCTGAAAGTTACTGAATACATATTCTGTGTTGTTACATATATCTGAAAGTTACTGAATACATATTCTGTTTTGTTACATATATCTGAAAGTTACTGAATACATATTCTGTTTTGTTACATATATCTGAAAGTTACTGAATACATATTCTGTTTTGTTACATATATCTGAAAGTTACTGCATAAGAACTCTGTTTTGTTAACTATATCTAAGTTACAACTGAAAGCTCTTATTTTTGCCCCAAAGAGTGAATAAATGCTATAATGCAATTTAAAATGCAGTTTCTACTGTTTCTATCAAATTGCAACCCCCCCTCCCCCAAGATCAGGTGGAGGGGTCCTCAGGGTAGATCAAAAATACGCAGGGGGTCCAGCACCCCAAAAAGGTGGAGAACCCCTGGACTAGGAGATGGGGTGGTTAGGCGGCTGCCCTCCTCGTGTCAAAGTTCAGCGGTGCACATTGAAGCGTAGCGAATAAAGAAAGAGAGAGAGGAAAGAAACAACAACAGCGCGCATGCGCAGCGTGCACTGAATGGCTGAATGATAAAGGAAAGGCGCCTTTATTGACGCCATCACGTTGCGCAACCTGCACTACTACACCCCGACTACTGATAGTTGTAACTGGATTTGGACTCTCTTGGATGCGTCACGCCGTTATTGTGCGTGGCGTGTCAGAAATACCCAGAGGAGTCGAATCGAGCTCAACTGGACTTGGTATACAGAACCATCGCCATGGTTATCCAGCTGCGCTTGATTCGGCTCCTTCGGATGACCTGGGTGAATGAGCACATTCACAGACATGGTGTGTCATAAACTTTACATAAGTAAGTAAAAAAAATCAAAACCTTGGCTTTCTGGGTAGAATCGACATAATTGTGGGCCGCACTCGCTTTAAGGACAGGCTGTCTAAGTCGTGGCATGGCCCAGTCTATCTTTAGCCCTACGCTGTGCTGTTATTCAGTGACCGTTGTTAAAATGTAAGTGTGCAAGGAGGCTCCACATGAACCTGGTTCAACTCTCCGTGACCGAAGGCTCGTTTCCAGTTTTCCCAGTCCAAGTGTTCGGTGCCCGTTTGTTCTCATGGGTTAAATGGGTAAACGTGTATAGTGAGTACTGAGTCAGTGCATCCTCGATGGATTGCATGCATGTGTCTGTGATACACAGAGGTCCCATTGAAGTAACGAGTCGGTGTGCGTTATTAGGAAGGCCTCTCCATAGACCAGGGGTGGGTAACCAGGGGCCACGGAGAGCCATGGCTATGCAGGTTTTCCTTCCAGCCGGACTCCACACCAGGTGACTTCACTGATACATTCCTCCTCTTTGGTTGAAGGGTTGCTAATCAGTGACCTCACCTGGTGTGGAGTCCGGCTGGAAGGAAAACCTGCATACACATGGCTCTCCATGACCCCTGGTTTACCCACCCCTGCCATGGACGAAAGGCTCCCATCAGAACCTGAGAATTTTCTCTCTTTAGCTGCAGAGTTGGACCACCGGTCCAGCAGATATCAGCCAGGCCTCGCCATTTAAAACCAGAGAGATGAGCGAGTGAAACTGCCACCGAGCAAGGCATCAGAAATCAAATCCAAATTACCGGCATGACGTAATATTGCCAAAGCGTGACAATGGAAAAATCACACAAAGCATCAACCTGTTTTTGTTTTTTTTAATCAACATGCTTTCATGGGTTATTATGCAGTGTGAGTATGCCCGAGTTGCATTCATTTTTAGATTTACATCCAAAGAAAAGGAGGCCATGGTTGCAGGCTGGACGGCGTTATTTTTATGTTTATCATGTCAAAGGGCAAAGTAGCTAGTTTCAACCCATGCATGGTAACAGATCTTCTCAAATTGATTATTTTTCTATTTGAAATCCCACATCTGATAGGGCACACTGTGCTCTCATTTGGATTGCTACGTGTTCTTTATATTTGACCATGAAACCTGTACTGCTGCAAATTTCCCCTGCCACCTTCCACTCGGGGCACAACAGTAATTTGATTTAGATGGACTGTGATCCATTAGCTTCACATTGTCGTTATCTGGAAAGTGGTTTATCGCTGGTTACCATAAATTAATGTGTGAAAATAGCCTTCAGTGTTTGAGGCCATGTTATAGCGGCACCGCTGTAGCAGTATTATTGGGAGAACAGCGCCCTCTGCTGTCGGGACATCCTCCAGCACATTGCAGAAGCTGCGTATGACTGTATTTAAATATATACATGATAGATGGAGATAGGCGTGTGGGATTCGAGACCACGTAAACCGGAAAAGTGAAGGATTTTGGGCACGTTTCACCAACTCACATGGAAAATACTGACAGCCACAAGAATAAACTAAGATTTATTCTATTCTTCTCTACCTGTTTATTTACAAAACTGACGTTAAAACCAACAGTATTCCAGATATTGAAATGTCACCCAGAGGTGGAAAAACCCGGTCCAGAAAGTAAAAACCCTAACCGTGTCTTTACTCCACCCATGCATTAAACCGGCTGTTTTGGGAAACCAGTCAGTGCAATCTGATGGTTTAGTACATGTGTGGAGTAAAGACACAGTTAGGGTTTTAACTTTCCGGACCGGGTTTTTCCACCTCTGCTTTCACCACACAAAACAAAAAGAAAACAATTTCTGAGTCTAAGAGTGTCAGAGATCCACATCCGTGTACATTTACCACCCTGAAGACAGCTACTGGGCAGAAGAACCCAGTTTCCTTCGGTCACAGAAAATGGGAAAACGCTCCTGAGGAGTTGGTCTGCCCCGCTGGTCCAGACTCCGCCCCGCTGGTGAAGACTCCGCCCCGCTGGTCAAGACTCCGCCCACTGGTCCAGACTCCGCCCCGCTAATCAAGACTCCGCCCCGCTGGTCAAGACTCCGCCCCGCTGGTCCAGACTCCGCGCTGACAAAGGAGCGGGGAAGGTCGAGTTTCACATGACGCAACAGCTCAGGCACGCGCTCCCGGGGGCACAGCCGCGAGCCAACCGGTCTGTTTCACGCGCACGGTAGGCTCGCGGCCGCGCGCGGAGGCTCGGGGGGAAGTGCCCTTAAATCATAATGAAATTGGCTTCATCAAAATGTATGATTATTATTGTTGTTGTTGTTGTTGTTGTTGTTGTTATTACAGTTTTTCACAATTGCTTAAACGCATTTCCCGATAGACCGCCTCGCTTTCTCAAAACCTTCAACACGAATCACAAAACTCAACGTACAAAATGCAGAATCCCACGCTCCTCTTGCAAACGCACACTTTGCCCCCAAAACAGTGTTAGCTCTTCACTAAATGGTATTTCCTTTTCAAATGACAAACACACGCATCATATGAGTAGACATTGCTCAGCACCCATTGAACACTGATGTGCAGAATGGAGAACACCATATAGTATGACTGGAAAACACCATATGATGCTTTATCAGTAGAATCGTGCCCTTTGCATGTTCAGTGTTACACTTCCACCTGTTGGATGTAGAATATTACCATATAATGTTTTTATGTATACTCGGCCTCCCTCAGGGCCAAACCATGGTTGACCACATGATCCATGACAGTGGCCCTAATCTCATCTGAGATTATGGTTCTTCTCCTTCCTCCTCCTTGTCCTCTTCCTCCTTGTCTTCCTCCTCCTCCTCCTCCTCGTCCTCTCCCTCCTCCTCTTACTCTCCCTCCTCTGCCTTGCTGCCCACCTCTCTCGTCAATGTTGCCACCATCCGTTGTTCGCCCAAACAAACCAGGAGCTCATCCGGGACCCTTCTATGGCGAATTGCTGATTGCAAAGTGCACAACAGCCTTTGGATTTTAGAAACGTGATGGGCGGTGTGTTCTGTGGGAACACCGAGAGAGGGAATTCAGGAAGAGTGTGCAAGATATAAAGAATCGTGTGCAGTGCTGTGAAGAAATGTGTGGTATGGAATGGGAATCTGAGTCTAAAGCAGAAACTGTGCTTGGGGTTCAGCAGAACTGGTTTAGGCAGTTGGTGCGTGAGTTTCAGGTTGTGCACATTGTGCCTGATGTTCCAATTAATGTGTTTAAACAATTGTGAAAACTGTATTATTATTATTATTATGGTTTTGTCCGCTTCATCTGATGCTCATTTCACGAAGCACACCATTCTCTTCAGATCTTCATCAGATGTAAAATAAATAAAGTGGAATATTGTAGTAAAAAATAACATCTGGAGTGTATTGACTCTCGGTTAGGCTTTCAGATATAACGGCAATGAGAACAGCAGGTCACACAGATGCACTGATGCGGTTTCCCGAAAAGAGCACAACGCTCTTGAGAAGTGTAATTATAACACAGCAGGTCTACATATATCAGTAAGTTGTAGACCTGATTGGTCTGTTTATCATAACGCCTCTCCTATATGAAGCATTATAACGAGTGCTTACTCAGTTGGGCCTAATGATACTGAATCTGCTGGATCTAACTGACGTCGTGTAAGTCTGAGAAACGTAACTAAACAAAATATCTAAAATAACGATTGTCGGCGCCCCCAGCGGACTAGACTGGAACTACACTTTTTAAATTTGATTTGAAATACGCCTGAGTGAAGCAACAAGCCTCTGTGTACATGACTAAAGATTGTTGGCACTTTTTCTCCCATTGGAAGGAAATTGAAATGGGTCAATTACTGTTTATCCCCCAGAATCCTCACAAACAGCATGCGGCCGGAGTTATTTGTTAAAATGAATGAAACAAGGCAGCCTCGCATATCGGTTTACTTCCCGTTGTATATTTGTTAAGAACGCAAAGAAGTCTTGAGAATGGTATAGAGGGTTTTCCCAAGACATCTCTGATAAAGTTCAAATCAATGTAATACCAGCCTTTGCAGAACGAACGCACATTTTAAGGACTATTAACGGCCCCTCCCTTGATAGTCGGGCCACGCTGCGGCATAGCGCCATCTACTGGATATCTTGTAAATTCACTGGACAACGAAGATTTTGCTTCCTGTACACTTTCGGGTATATTTTATGGATTTTTGGCTGCTGATCACGAAAATCACCTTAAAATTTCCCTATCGCATACTTTTTTGTAGATATAATCTATTTTTGTGATTTCCTGTCATATTTTAAGTCTACTATATTGCCCACAAAGCAAGCTGTTTTGGTCAGTCCAAGCATGCCTGAGCATGCAGTCAGTGTAGGTGCTATGCAAATATTGTCTTGGGTATGCCTGGGCAGGCTTAGTCAGGTTAGATGCTGGTAGACAGGCTATATATAAAAGCTGCTCACATTTACAGATGCTGTTTGGACTCAAAGCCACCAGAGATATGGAGCCTAGGCGAGGCAGATGAAGATGCCAAAACACATGAACCAGATGTGGAAAATGACACTGATCCAGATGTTGAACCCTTTATGCCCGGTTATCCTCATCTGATAACACAGCCAGAATTGAATGACCTGGTCAGAGACTTGGATTTGTCAAAAGCTAAAGCAGGACTACTTGGTTCAAGATTGCAAGGATCCCAGATAGCATCCGGATGTGGGCCACTTCAGGCAATGATGCGGCACCGATGGCCTTCTTCTGGTCCTGACAAACTGGATGTGAGCCTGAAATGGCCCACATGTATAATAGCAAATATGGCCCAAACATGCCAAATTCCATGTGGGCCTTTTTTGGCAAAGATGCGGTGCTCTCGGCAACATGTAATCTGGACGTGACCCTGAAGTGGCCCGTGTGGTAAATGGTGAATATGGCCCAAATATCACAAAACAAATATGGGCCACCTTTGGCAAATATGTGGCACATGCAGCATTGCTATGGCTTGGTTCCGGCCCAGATCTGGCAAACAGAACCCGTATAACAAAACTGCTGTGGCCCGGACCCGTCTCACACCCGACACTTCATCCGGCCCACATACCGCGTGGAATGATGGTACTTGGTCTCCTGTTTGCCAGATCTGCATCATTGTCTGAAGTGGCCCACATCCGGATGCTATCTGGGGAGCGGACCACCCAAGCGCCATCATTCCACGCGGCATGTGGGCCGGATGAAGTGTCGGGCGTGGGACGGGTCCGGGCCACAGCAATTTTGCTATCTGGGATGGGGTTTGTTGTCACCAGGTACAAAATTTTTTATCTTTCAGAACCGTCAAGAATATTTGACAAACTTCTTTATGCAGGTTGACAACCTCTGTTTCTGCACTGACATTGATGGACGGTTCTTTGCTTTGGGTTGTGTGCATGACCCACAACAATGCCGTCTTTTTATAGATTCGTCAAAGTTAAGCCTGAATGCGGTCCTGTTACACACTGGCAATGTCCACCCTTCAGTAACCACTGGCTATGCAGTGCACATGAAAGAAACCTACAATAACATGGAACTGTTGTTGAAACACATACAGTACAACAATTACGACTGGAACATCTGTGGTGATCTAAAAGTAATTGCCACTGCTACTAGGAATGCAGCTCGGATATACAAAGTTCTGTTGTTTCCTTTGTGAACGAGACATCTGTGCTAAAGAGTCACATTACATTAAAAAGAACTGGCCGCCCCGTCAGCATTTCATTCCAGGGCAGGAAAGTGTGGAGCATAAACCACTTTGTCGACCCAACAAAGTATTTCTGCCTCCTCTTCATATAAAACTTGGATTGATGAGCATTTTTGTGAGAGCAATGAACAAAGAAGGTGATGGATTTCACTATTTGAGACAGATGTCTCCAAGAATAACTGGTGCCAAGATTAAGGAAGGCATTCTTGTTGGTCCACAAGTCAGACAGGTCACCGACGACAGGAAGTTAGAAGGTCTGCTGGTGGGGCCAGAGAAAATGGCATGGAAGGCATTTAAGGATGTTGTTGAGAATTTTCTTGGCAACTACAGAGCACCAAACTACACTGAGCTGCTTGACAACACGCTTAAATCATGCAAAAACCATGAAGTGCCACATGTCATGGAAAAATTATTTTCTGCATTAGGGTTAGGGTTAGGGTTAGGACTTCTTCCCTGCTGATCCTGGTGCAGTCAGGGACGAACATGGTGAAAGGTTTCACCAGGACATTGGGACCATGCAAAAAAGAGGTATCAGGGCAACTGGGATCCATCAATGCTGGCTGACTATTTTTGGACACTGACACGAGTGGCACCAGATGCTGAGTACAAAACAAAAATCAGCTGCAAAAGAACAAAATTAAGCTCGGTTGAAGTAACACAGTGTGAAAACATCGTTATGCGATTAAACATGTTAAATTCAACAAAGGTTATTTTGATGTTTCTCCAAATTCCTACGTGATTGAGTTCAGCTTGACATTGTTGATCATAATCTTTATTTTTAAACGTTTGAAAATGTTTGTTGTTCAGTGTTATGGGACGAGAGTAGACCACGAGCGCATGTCAGGAGTAAGTGTGCAGTTGGTAGATCACCAACTGTGATTACAAATTAACTATAAAATCATTTATCATCTATGGCTAAAGGTGGGTCTGGAAGAGGAAATATCAGGCCTCTCTTGAACAGAGGCAGTCTGTAGATCTGACTAATAATGGACACCGTGGACAAGCCGTCAGGCCATCACAGGGCCAGAATCAGTTCATCTGGACACATTTATTGGAAGAACCCAATAAATGTTTTTTTTTCTTTACTGAGGAGCCTCAAACATAACAGAGGGTCCTAACACCTTCGAATGAACACCTTGCAGTAAACAAAGGTCACCTGTTCTCTTGCTAAACTCTTGCGAAATGAATTCTCCTCCATGACTAGAAAGTGCTTTCTCATCTTTGGTAGAATGGGAAACGGCGGTCCGGTGGTACATAGTCACCGTGGAACTCTAAAACTCTGCCTCTAATGAAAAAATAAGGCAATTTGCATGCAGCTTTTGGAGTCACCTGCAGGCTACTTGGAGTAGTATCAAGTAAATGCTATGGTCGGTGAAACACAGCTGTAACAAACACTACCAACATGACTTCCCTCAACACTATAATATTTCAATAATACTTCGATCTGCCAAGTGACCTAAACCCATGTCACATAGTTATTAGCTTGCTAGCTACCCTGCTAACGGTAGCTACCTCACATGCACTCACATGCACGCGTGGCCGGACCGGCCTCCAAAACTAAGAACAGAGAAACTCAGATTACAACACAGACAGAGGGAGGGCGACTTCCTTCTCTACTCAGGACGCCATTACTCCACTATCTCTTTACATAGCAAATAGTCGTTTGCTGCTACGTTAATGCTCTAAATCCCATATATAGCACCTTTAAAATGAAATTACTTAAATATTCATGCTCTTAGTCTAGAAGATACAAAGCAGACCAGTCATTGAAGTTAAGCTCAATTAGTCACAATGATTAGGTGGTGTCGGCGGATCACAAATAAAGGGTCTACAGGTTTAGAAGCCCTGTAGTGTTTTGAGAACAGCCTCTGCCTCTACTTTCCCAATTCCCTGGTGTTGATTTGTGGGTCTGCATGAACTGGAATGAATAAAGACATCTAATTAATAATTGTTACTACTACTACTACTACTACTACTACTACTACTACTACTACTACTACTACTACTACTATTACTACTACTCTTGGCTGCCACAGCGGATCATCCGTTTCCATTTCTTCCTGTCCTCTGTATCTTCCTCTGTTACGCCAGCCACCTGCATGTCCTCCCTCACCACATCCATAAACCTCCTCTTTGGCCTTCTGTTTTTGCCTGGCAGTGCCACATCCGGCATCCTTCTCCCAATGCCCAGCATCTCTCCTCCACACATGTCTCTCTTGCTTTGTCTCCAAACCGTCCAACCTGAGCTGTCCCTCTAATATACTCGTTCCTAATCCTGTCCTTCTTCATCACTCCGAATGAAAATCTTATCATCTTCAACTCTGCCACCTCCAGCTCCGCCTCCTGTTTTTTCATCAGTGCCACCATCTCCAAACCATACAACATAGCTGGTCTCACTACTGTCTTGTAAACCTTCCCTTTAGCTCTTGCTGGTACCCTTCTGTCACAAATCATTCCTGACACTCTTCTCCACCCACTCCACCCTGCCTGCACTCTCTTCTTCACCTCTCTTCTGCACTACCTGCGTTACTTTGAACAGTTGACCCCAAGTATTTAAACTCATATGCCTTCATCACTTCTACTCCTTGCATCCTCGCCATTCTGCTGTCCTCTCTCTCATTCACCCATATGTATTCCATCTTGCTCCTACTGACTTTCGTTCCTCTTCCCTCCAATGCATACCTCCACCTCTCCGGGCTCTCCTCAACCTGTCCCCTACACTCATTACAGATCACAATGTCATCCACAAATATTATAGTCCATGGAGACTCCTGCCTGATCTTGTCCGTCAACCTGTCCATCACCATTGTAAACAAGAAAGGGCTCAGAGCCGATCCTTGATGTAATCCCACCTCCACCTTGAACCCATCCATCATTCCTTCTGCACACCTCACCACTGTCACACTGCCCTCATACATATCCTGCACCACTCTTACATACTTCTATGCCACTCCCGACTTCTTCATACAATACCACACCTCCTCTCTCGGCACCCTATTATATGCTTTCTCTAAATCCACAAAGACACAGTGTAGCTCCTTCTGACCTTCTCTATACTTCTCCATCAAGAGTCTCAAAACAAACATTACATCTGTAGTGGCCTTTCATGGCATGAAACCATTCTGCTGCTCGCTAATCACCTCTCCTCTTAACCGACCGACCAGAGGAGGCGCTAGTGCAACGACCAGGACACATACCCACATCCGGCTTCCCACCCGCAGACACAGCCGCTTGTGTCTGTAGGGGTGCCCGACCAAGCCGGAGATAACGGGGATTCGAACCAGCGATCCCCGTGCTGGCAGGCAACCGAATAGACCGCCACGCCACGCGGACGCCGCGCTTTCGAAATGTTGAACTCAGAGACCCTTTTACAGCTGACATCATCAAAGAATTGCGTGCGCATTCAGGCAACGGAAGTGGGGTGGCGAAGTGGCGAAGAAGAAAACCATGCCGGGAGAGATGGCGCAAGATGAGACTTACTGGGGCAGAGAGTGAATACAGGATTAGTGTCCATAATCAGATTCTGGATACAGCTATAGCGGTGCCGGATTTACTTATAAACCTGGCAGGCTGAAGCCTAGGGCCCCAACATCTAGGGGGCCTCCAGCAAGGTATATAATATTTTTGCCACTGGCATAGGCCTTTCTTACACATGCTGTCGTAACGCACTGTAGTCTCTAAACCCTTCAGTAATTTTCCTTGCATTCCATTTCAAAATAGTACCGTCTTAAGCTGATAACTCGACACTAGCATTGGTTTCTGTACTGATGTTGTCCTTCCAGGAAAGCAGTGAGATGGATAAGTTGAAAAACGCTGTGCAAGTATCTGCAGGGGACGCTGCTGTTTTCATCAAGTCAGGTTAGTAATAACACTGCTGGTGTATAGCGTCTTTGTTAACGATAGGAAAAAGCATGGTCGTTTTGTAAACGGTTTTTAGAAGCAGATTTGATTCAGATTTTGTAATATAATTGTCAATAAGGAACAATTATTTAAAGAGAAGTTGCCCAAATATACAGAAAAAAAGTTAAATTTTTTCCTTCACTGGAGTGGGCCCCATTTTGTGAGAGCACCCCTTCATGTTTTCCTTTCTAATAACTGTTAATGATAATTTTATTTTCAGATTCTAATCTGAGCACGAGTAAAAGATTTGAAAGTGGTGCTAGCAAGCACAAGAGAAAGAGACTTGATAATGATACGGTAAAGAAGTTAAGACCAATCACTGCTTTCGTGCATCAGCCACTGACGGAAGCAACAAGCACCAGCGGTGAAGCAGGTAAATTGATACTAACACAAGGAAATCAGTGTGGTGGAGTTATCCAGAGAACTACTAACATTCAACCAGAAGAAACCTCCCAAAAACAGAAACAGCAAAGCAGGACGCGGAATAGCAAGCTGATTATGAGGAAGCGGCCATGGTGCCAGCTCAAAATGAAAATGTAAAACTAATGCAAGAGTCACTTACTGGACAGGGAGAGGCTAAAAAGCCACAAGAAATTAATGTGGATAGTAAGAATTTTCAGCTCACACTTTTATCCTTTATACAAGGAATTGTGGAATTTTAAACAGCCGTCGTCATCCTCAGCTTTGTTTAAAACACTCTTCCATCTTCCTGTAGTTGTAAGGGTGGGGGTTGTAAGGGTTGTAAGTGGTATAGCCTAGGGCCTCCCTCCATCTAAATCCGGCACTGAGTTATAGATGGCATCCATCGGCTATTTGAGTAATGGCACTTTGTATGCCGACGTGGCTCCTCTGGACCCTAAAATCTTTAGTCCGCTAACATCCAGTGCCAGTGGCCTTCCATAGGCAGCCCTTCAAGAACTAAGCAAATGTCTGATCAAATTTGATAGCAGAGCAACGGTGGGCAACAGAGTGAGCTCATGAGTGTGACAGAACAGTGGACTAGGTTAAAACAATCGGGATTTGAAGAATACACAACCAGGACTATGGAGGATCATGGACCTGAAGGAAATTATGACGAGGTGGAGATGGTGAACAAGAGCTGCTCATCTTGCAAGGACTGTCCAGTGTGTTGCTACTGTATTCTTAGTCAGTGCAACCTATTGACCGACGCATGCCACATCCTGGGCCTTGCTTACAAGTTCCTAATTACCCTGTCAGTAAATCAAATCAAATCAAATCAATTTTATTTGTATAGCTCAATATCACAAATTACAAATTTGCCTCAGTGGGCTTAACAGCAACACAACGTCCTGTCCTTAGACCCTCTCATCGGATAAGGAACAACTCCCTAAAAAACCCCTTTAACAGGGAGAAAAAATAGGAAGAAACCTCAGGGAGAGCAACAGAGGAGAGCTCTCTCTCCCAAGACGGACAGCGTGCAATGGATGTTGTGTTCACGCAATTTACATAATACAACATTGAAAGTGGATAACAGAATTATAATGGACGTAACATTTATGAAGAACATGATGCACAGGATGCCAAGCAGTGTCCACATGCCAACGGAGCAGTCCGGGACCCAAGCCATGTGACCAGCATCATCATGTAATAAAAGAAAAACTTATGTGAGGAGTGGAAGGGCAGGCAGTAACCCAAGTAGCTTGCGAGTGGAGCTTCTCTACTCTGAAATTCATCAAGAGTAGGCTCAGGAGCACTCTATCTCAACAGCACCAGGAGAATTTTATGCTCATGGCTACTGAGCAAGACGTTTTAATGGCCCTGGACAGTGACCTGGTTATAGATGGCGTTGCTGAGCAAAGTGAGCTGCTGCGGAAATTGCCAATTTAAAGAGGTAGGAAATCTGTTTATTTTTATTTTATTCTATGACTTGCCTACTCCTCAGTCTTTTCACCGAGACATTTCTTCCTGTATTATTTCTTTTACTGGTCAGATGATTCTAGAGATTCTTGCCACCTTGTTGCCACTGCCATTGTGCCAAAATGTGCTCCTTCTAGCAATCCTCCTCCTAAGAGCAACACGTTCCCCTTGTTCTATTTTACGTCTACTTCACTAAAGTTATTGTTATAAATATTGTTCAGTAATCTAGTTTACATAAAGTGTGGCGTGGTTTGTGTGGGTGATGGTGTATCACTGGGGGGGGGGGGGGGGGGTTGTCTAAAGTCAACAAGTCCAGGGCCATTTTTCCGTTCTCAGTCCGCCCCTGCTCCTGTCTACTTTATTCATCTCTGACTATTCCACTTATTCTTTGCCAACATCTTCCTCTGTATAATTTGCTGTACTTCCTCATTCCACCACCAAGTCTCCTCGTCTTCCTTCCTCTGTCCAGATGACACACCAAGTACCTTCCTAGCTGTCTCCCTCACTATTTCCACAGTGGTTGCCTAGCCATCTGGCAACTCTTCATCACCACCCAGAGCCTGTCTTAACTCCTCCCTGAACTCCACACACCAGTCTTCCTTCTTCAAATTCCACCATTTGATCTTCGGCTCTGCCTTCACTCTCTTCCTCTTCTTGGTCTCCAAAGTCATCCTACAGACCACCATCTGATGCTGCCCAGCTACGTTTTCCCCTGTCACCACCTTGCAGTCTCCAATCCCTTCAGATCCCACCTCCTACATAAGATATAATCCACCTGTGTGCACCTTCCTCCACTCTTGTACGTCACCCTGTGTTCCTCCCTCTTCTTGAAATATGTACTCACCACAGCCATTTCCATCCTTTTTGCAAAATCCACCACCATCTGTCCTTCCACATTCCTCTCCTTAACACCATACCTGACCACCAGCTCCTCATCACCTCTCTTCCCTTCACCAACATGCCCGTTGAAGTCCACTCCAATCACCACTCTGTCCTCTTTGGGTACACTTTCCACCACTTCATCCAACTCACTCCAGAATTCTTCTTTCTCTTCCATCTCACACCCAACTTGCGGGGCATATGTGCTGATAACATTCATTATCACCCCTTCGATTTCCAGCTTCATACTCATCACTCCGTCCAACCAGCTCTTCACCTCCAAAACACTCTTGACATATTCTTCCTTCAGAATTATCCCAACCCCATTTCTCCTCCTAGCCGCACAATGGTAGAAGAGTTTGAACCCACCTCCAGTGCTCCTGGCCTTACTCCCCTTTCACCTGGTCTCTTGCACACACAGTATATCTACCATCCTTCTCTCCATCATATCAGCCAGCTCTCCCCCTTTGCCATAGTGCAAACATTCAAAGTTCCGACTCTCACCTCCACACTCCTACCCTTCCTCCTCTCCCACTGCCTCTGGACATGCCTTCCCCCCTCTCCTTCTCCTTCGTCCAACAGTAGCATAGTTTCCACCGGCCCCCTGCTGGCCAACAGTACCGGTAGCAGTCATCGGTAGCCCAGGCCTTGACCAATCCGGTATGGAAATCTGATTTATGATCCGCATATTTGATTTGGCAAAGGTTTTATGACGGATGCCCTTCCTGACGCAACCCTTCCCATTTGTCCGGGCTTGGGACCGGCACTAAGAATGCACTGGCTTGTGCATCCTCAGTGGCTGCGGATGCACAAGCCAGCATCCCCAGCCACTGAGGATGCATTTAATATTCTTCTTAACAACAAGAAGAATATTAAAATATTGTGGCGAGCTGGCGTGAGAGGAGGCAAGAGGCGGCGATCTCGTTTTAATGGCAGCTTCCGTGTCCCGTACATCGCACAACCCCAGGAGTGCTCTTTTATTTTGCCCCCCACAATGGTTGCTTCCCCCAACGAGGTCACTATGAAGAACATCAGTCAGAGTAACGGTCCTACAGTCAGTCAGTCAGTAAAATGGTCATCTACCCAGTCCGAGTCGAGCCCCCAAACAACACAGCAATAACCAAAACATGAACACAACATCACTAAAATATTAATTTCAACATGAACGATAACAGTCCCAGAATCCCTTGTGCTTCCCCAGCGCATAACTGCTGATAGTCCAGCGACCACCCTCCCCTGTCGCTACTACACAACATATTATTCTATGATTATTATCAGGGGTGTCGTAGTGGGGGAGAGGATGCAAAGGACCTACAAGGGCCCAGAAAGGGGGGGGGGTGGGAAGCCTGGAATTAAAACTTGGTTTTGATTTGCAACTATTTATTTCTAACTAATTAGTGTCATAAGTTCAGTTAAAATTGGCTTAATACATCGGTTGAGGGACTTAAAGAAAACAGTGGAGGCTCTCTGAGGCCCCTCTCACTCCTCTCCGAGGCCCCTCTCACCCCTTACAAAAGGTGCAAGATTGTTTAATCCGCCCCACACGAGCATCTCTCAATGTGGCTCATCTAGTCCTGTCGCGAGTGGCTGCCGATACCACCACAAGCAAAGATCAGATCAATGATATCCCGGGAGAGGCTGAACAGCCTGCACTACTCTCAGTTGAAAGCCGATTAGCAAAACCATTGGACTTTAAAGAACTAATCAATGAATTTGCAAACAAGACGTCCCGTCAGTGGGCATATACTGTGGAATAAACATCATGGGTGTCAGCATCAGTACCCTAAGATGCATCAAAGTTTGAAGCGATACTATACATGTTTTTTCAGTCACTGCAAGATAGTTAAATTAGGTTAAGGTTAGATTAACCCCCCCCACCCAACCCCCCCCAAATGCTCAGAATCACCTGAAATGCCGAGAAAAGTGGTTTTTAGCCATTTTTAGAAAATGCATATTTTGCATACTTATTATAATTATTTTTAATGTTCTGATCCTCTCTGGAACAATACCCACCACCTCTAGCAACGATACGTTAATGCGCGGCTGGCTGTAGCGCCATGAATCAGAAGGACGATTATGTGGCGGGGCGCGCCGGCGCGGCACGGCAGAAGTCGAATCCAACGCACCCTTTCCACGAAGGCGGTCCCAGGGGCGCCCAAGTAGGGCCCTCGTCTTTGTGGTGGTAGAAAGAGAAGATGGCTCCCGTTCTGGAGAAACAGCTCCTGGGCGCAGCCGGGGCGAACGACAACAACAACGAAGAGGAGGAAGGACAAAACCTATGGCAAGTTGAACCCTTTTTAAGCGGCTCCGAGTCTGCCGAAACCATTCACGGGGAAGCCAGAAAACGTTATGCTTTGTCACTGCCGGGCGGCTCCTCGTCGTGGGGGGGGGGGCGACAAAAAAAATACCGGGCCGGCGGAGCAGGAGCCGCAACCGGGAGCTGGGCTGTGAGCTTGCTAGCCACGTTAGCATCTCGGCTAACGTCGGCTAACTAGACCCCGACGCTACATTGTGGCTAGCTTAGCCGATAACGTCGGCTAACTAGACCCCGACGCTACATTGTGGCTAGCTTAGCCGATAACGTCGGCTAACTAGACCCCGACGCTACATTGTGGCTAGCTTAGCCGATCAGGGAGTTTATCTTCTAACGTTATCCATGCTGGTGGGATGACTATATGGCATTTGAGGGTCAGCATAGCCATCAATAACACCCCTTACTGTGTCACCCATGGTTTCCTTTCATTGAGGTTAGTAAACTATCTCCACAGGCCAGCCGACTACCTAGCTGTGAGGTAGTTAACTAACGTTATTCAGCGTTAACAACTAACCGGCTGCTGAACAACACCGCAGATAACTAGCTTGTGTTATTACGGCACCTTTTTACAGGGTTTTACACACTTGTCAGTATGAATGATAAGCATTCCGTAAGCTAGCAGGGCGTTTGAGGTGTACAGCACGACTCCCGGTTTCCTGGCTGTATTTCCGGTTCTCCTCTCTTTTCTTTGGGTGTTGTCGTGGACACATCCCTGAGCCAGCTGTAGGGAAGCAGCCCTGTTTGTAGAAAATAGCGTCCGATAGCCGTCTAACCATCCTAGCTAGGAACGATAGCCCTCTAACCATCCTAGCCAGGAACGATAGCCCTCTAACCCTCCTAGCTAGGAACGATAGCCCTCTAACCATCCTAGCCAGGAACGATAGCCCTCTAACCATCCTAGCTAGGAACGATAGCCCTCTAACCATCCTAGCCAGGAACGATAGCCCTCTAACCATCCTAGCTAGGAACGATAGCTGTCAAACTGATGTTGCTACTAGGGAGGATGCTCGACGCTTCGAATATATTCCGCAGTGTTTCGCTAAAACGTCCGTAATTAAGTTTTTGTAGCTCATTAATCTTATGTCATTATAACACGTGTCATCGTTGTACGTTTTGCGCATAGGCTGGCTGTGCCATGTCCATATTCATGTATTGCCTTTTGAATGGTTATTGTAAATCAGTTCCTGCTTGACTACTCTTCCCACTCTGCAGCTATTGCATGACTGTCCTGTGATGGTTCTGCTGACGTTTCTCCCACTCTTTCATCCAAATGTTGATGTTTTGTTTTCCTTATGAGTTTTTCCTCATCCAAGTGGAGGGTCTAAGGATGGGGGATGTCATACATTAGCCCCTAGTCTAGCCTTATCTATTGAAGATATGGTTCCAAAGCCCCCCTGGGGCTGAATTGTGATTTAGGGCGAAACAAAAAAAAGGTCTAGGTTTCATTTTGTTACTTGTTACCTCTAAAAATACCTCTAGGTATTTTTGGATCTGTTCATGTTCCCCTTTTTTTGCAGTTGATTTCCCTTTTGTTAAAGTGACTTGTTTTTCCCTTACAGGTCCTCAATACTAAGTGAGGTCTCAACTCGTTCAAGTTCAAAGTTGCCATCTGGGAAAAATATTCTAATATTTGGTATGTATGATTTAAAACTAAGACCCCCCCCCCCAGGGTGTAATTTATTGAAATTTTTCAAGAAGATACTGTTACCTAGATTCATACTTGAGACAATTTAGTGAAGTGTAAATGGAACTAATTTTATTGGCAATTAATTATCAGTTGGTTTGGTGACCCCTTGGCATACATTGGTCAAACTTTTTTATGTAGAGTTGGTTTATTTTGTCATGTTTAGCCATGACCAGACCATGGCCTGGTCGTGCATATTTAGACAATATCACACTGTGTCATGATACCAATGCTACTACTGGCAATGACTATTTGTATTTACCATTATGCATAAAATAGAATACCATTTGAAACTTTTTTTCCAGGTGAGGATGGATCAGGAAAGACGTCGATCATTGCAAAGCTTCAAGGATCTGATCAAAATAAGAGAGGGAGAGGGTTGGAGTATCTTTACTTGAGTGTCCACGATGAAGACAGAGATGGTTAGTTCAGATGCTGTACATCTTGATCATCATATTTGGAAATGAGCTTTTAGGAAACAATGACAATGTAAAGAATTGGAGGACTGCTGTTTTATTTTAACTCTGTTCTTTCTCTTTGTAGACCTTACCCGTTGCAATGTGTGGATCCTGGACGGGGACCTGTACCACAAAGGTCTGCTTAAGTTTGCTGTATCTGCTAAGTCACTAGCTGACAGCATTGCAGTATTTGTTGTGGATATGTCACGACCCTGGACCATTATGGAGTCGCTACAGAAGTGGGCCAGTGTGTTGCGTGACCATGTGGACAAGCTTAAGATACCTGCTGAGGAGATGAGAGAAATGGAACAGAAAAGTAAGCAATGTTTTTTGTTTTTTTCTTTCTTCAAACCTTCCATATCGGTTAAAATTCGTTGTCAAATAATTCTTAGGAGGAGAGAATACCAATAGTTGAAGCACAGTTTTTACTTCATTAAGTCAATCAAATTCTAAGACGGTCTCTTGGAACAACAAAAACTCTCAACCGGCCAGCTTTGTGTTTTTACTGTGCAGAAATCTGGGAAGTGTGTATGTGTTTGTGGGGTGTTTAGCTGCTTTCATACCATTCAGCATCCCCGGCCTTTATCCATTTTTACTTGTCACGTTTCAGAAAAGCCAAAATATTACACATAGCAGCTTTTTAGATGAACAGTGAGATAATTCATATGTATTTTGCCTATATGCATTTGTAGCATTTTTCTAGTATCTCATCTGTGAATGGTCCCAGCGGTTTTGGGAGTTGTTTGAATAAAAATCATTCTTATATATTAATTCAGTGCAAGCAGAGACTCTTGAGGGGCCTGTCAGGGGAATTTGCGCACTGAGTGGTAGTTATTTTTTTATGTAATCATATGATATCGGTGACTAGACTAGCTCAGGAAAGGGATAAAAGGCGTATTTCTTTTTTAATTATGTTGTTAAAGCCATTTCATCAGAAAAATGTTCCTGAAGCATCTCAAGAAGTTGGCAGGTTACATAATATAAGTCACTGCTCAGTGCTGACTGGCTGCTCATAGAAAAGAGGTAAGCGTCGTTGCTGTCTAGCTGGGCAGGCAAGTAAGCGCTGTACACATTACAATTTGTCATGAAGGTTTCTAGGTCATCATCAAAGAGGCCCATGATCCTCAGCTGTGTGTTTTGACTACAGGCAAGGTTTAGTGATCAATAGCGGTGATACACTCAGATGCTCTTCCCCTGTTTAATTTTAGAAATGATCTTTTCTGATTCATGAACTGCTCTTTTGTGCTCTGACGGGTTTCTTGCTTTCCACAGTTTAGCCCGTGGGTATTTCACGGTCCGGGCTTGTCTTTCTCCAAATGTTACTTGCTGCTATTGGAGGAGAGTTTGAGCGGTTTGATCCGGACTTTCATTAGAAATATTCTCACTATTTTATATTTGTCCTCTAAAAGGGAAATGTATCCTACTGCTACTGCTACAGGATGAAGTGAGAAAGAGAAGTGTGCAGCCAGTTGATTACTGTGAAACATATTTTAGGTTATATCATGCACATAAGAAGTGACTTCAACATTTCAAGATACTTCCCTGTCTTACCTTCTACTCACTGTTGTCATTTTTAGTGTGGAAATTTTGGTAGCTATTGGCCCATATAGATGGTGCAGTTCAAATTTAGCAGGAATTTAATTCATTTACATAACAATAAAATGGAATAGAAATATTGAGGCGGCAACTTCTTTTTTAATTGTATCTTAAGCGTCATGCTCTTAGCTTTATCAGTTATTACACTGCCACTTGGTAAACAACATATTTGAACATGGGAAGAGCTGCTACTTGCCTAAGGGATTTTCTTTTTTCATGTTGTTAACTTAAGCAATTACCAATTCTGCTGTGACGTGGCTTTATCACTTTAAGACAATCTTATTTTTTGATCCCACTCATGGACAAAATCACTTTTCCGATTTAGCTGTCATGTCACCCAGATGGGACATCTTCCAGCATGACGGCAATGACGTCATCTGTGCACATAGCATAACGGCGAGACCAATCCTGAATGAGTGTTTTACGTTTGTGCGGTGGGGGTGAGTGAGTGAGAGATGTGTGTGGCTTCTGTCCAGACAGTCTTGCAGGAGTCTTGCATCATGGTTCCCTTTCCTTTGTCAGATGAGCGTTGGGGAAAGCAAGGCACATAAACTGAGCTGTTCTGGCTTCAGCTGTGCTGTAACTAGAGCAGCCCGTCCACTGGTGCTGGAGTTTTATCAGGTTAAAATTACAGGATGGGTCTTTTGCTGGATCACACACAAATAGATTTCCAGTTTGTGGACTTATATGTGGGAATGATGTCTGGGTTACTACGGTTACCGATTGTTTTGTTGTTACCCAAGTTGTCTTTGGTCAGCAGAGGCCAGGATCAAATCAGGGGCTGATCTGACCCTGGACAGTATAGCAAATATTTTATATTGCAGTATTTGTCAATTTTTTAATAATGGTTTCGTCATGTTTCTTGTAGTGAGATTTGAAAAGTGATTTATGAATACAAACACCTAGTGAAATGCCTTTTTTCCCCCTCTTAGTCCGGTGAGATTAAAATTAATCCTAAATCATATATAAAAACAAATTGAATGTAAAATAAGTTCAAAATAAATGCTTTTATCTGTGTTTTCAGTGAATAGTAGGGATGGGTCAGAATAGTTGACTAGTTGACCAGCAGTTGACTGTGACTGCTTTTGACAATTGACAACTATGTCAGTTTTAGATTTTTTTTTCTAATAATTTTCCTGGTGGCTCTGACTAGGTTTCTATAATCCCTAAGATTGTAGTAATTGAATAGATGTCAAATGTATGCAGATTAGCCCTATGTCAGTTTGGTGACATCACTAGCGCTGATCAGAAACCCAGTTGTGTTGGGGTTATTGGTATATTTGTTTTAGGAACTAGAGCTTCATTTGTTGTACCATTTTCAGCTAATACTCACCTCCACTTTCCTTGACGCCGCTCTCCATTTTTCAATGTTTGCCACTTCTTCTTCTGCTGGGAAGTTGCCCGGACAGCGATACGGCGGCGTGCTTTTGGTCAATGGGGCTCGGTATTAGGTACTGTTCTCTTTTTAGATGTGAAGCACCTCATGTTTGGTGGGTGGATAAACTTATGGTGGAACAGAAGAAGCAGGAGGGGGCTAACATGCCATCGCTATGTCGCCGCCACCCCATCACGATTGAATAGATGATGGACTATTCAGTGAATCAGCTAATGGGCTATCATCAGTCTGTAACATTAAGGGTTTTTTATTGTTTCTCTGTATCAAATATACCCTCTGCTATTACGTTATCAACATCCCTGTTAAATACACACTCCATTCCTATGGCCATATGAATATCAACATCAAGTAAAACATTTCCTGCTGCATCATTAATAACGGAATGAGCTGAATGAAATGAATGCCACGTCTTCTGACAGAAATTTGTGGCGGTGCGCCTGCCTCTGTTATTTATGCTTGAAAATATACTGTGAAGTCAATATTGCTGCTTTTGGGGGGATGGAGGTGTTTCATTTTTGAAAACTTCCTACTTTGACCACTAGCGATTTTTACCAAGGGTTCACTCCCCAAGTAGTCAGATCAAAACACTGAAATTTGAATGCGTCAACATTTAAATGAAATTAACAAACCTTAACCCTAATCTTAACTCTGTATTAACCATTGTGGCTGAAGTTGCCATTGATAAAATTGACTTTTGTGTGTTTGTTGCTTGTAATTTGCAAATTGTGCTATTTATATGAAAATGTGAATTGGCAGGCCTCACTTGTCACATGGTTTCTGAAAGAATGTCCATTGAGACTCATTTGTATTTACAAAATGTGGGCTCCCAACCTGGCAACCCAAAAAGTCTTTTTATGAATGCATTTTAACATCTTATTACTGATTTGCAATCCATTAATAAATTGAGCTAACGTTAATGAAGTGATTATAAACTCTTTAAATTATAAACCCGTATTAAAGTATACTTTTGTATGGGTTTAGTATGGGTGATACTTTATAAAGTATCACCTATACTTTTAAAGCCTTTTATAATGTAGACTTATTGTAATTTTTTTTCTAGTATTATTAACAGTTGGGAAGGTGCTAACACAACAGCACTGGTGACTGTTTCATTTCGACTGGGACTCTGAGCGGTCGAAAGTATCACCATATGTAGTTAAAAATGACTTCAGGATTGTTGCCATCAGTGGCTTTGTTTTTCTTTCCTATTTTTTGATTTGGGAAAGATGTGTGATCTATTAAAAACCTGGGAAGGTGGATATACATAGGCGAGTAAGTGCTGTTCTGTTTCTCATTCAGATAACGGATAATTCTGTCTGTAGCAGTCTGTCTGCTCTGTAACCATGTTAGATGTACTTGATAAGGCTTTGTTACTCCAACAGTGTTGAAATATTTGGCCAGATGGCAAAGAGAAAAATCCTTAGATTCTTGAGAGAGAAGTTTTTCAGGTTAGGCTTTCAGACCCATGTCCTTGAAAACCATGTAGGAAAAGTGGTTAAAGCATAATATGCATGGTCACTGTTAATGTCTGGTGGTAACATCCATCCATCTTGGAGAAATGAAACTTAAGTTCAAATGAAAGAAAGATGCCAGACGAGAACGAACACAATGCAGCCTTGAAGTTATAGAAAAGACAGTTTCCCCCAGGGACCAATTTAGCATCACATAAATCATGATCATCTAACATTTATAATGTTAACCTGTTATTTGATTTTACATTAATAATGTGGAATGTAGGTTAGAGACCAGGTTCCACTATGGAGCAATGGTTAAAGTTAATGAAACAACGCACTAGGAATGCTTTTAACTGGTTATATTGAACATTATAGAAAAACAAAACATTTACATGTTGTTCAAAGAATAGTTTTAAATCCATTTCCCCTAAAGTAGTAGAGAGAAACAAAACAAATAAATACACAAACCCACAAAATTGTAAGTTTGATCCCAAAATTCAAATTTCAGTTACTCTTTCACTCAAATACTTGAATTCAAATCAAATGCTATATCACCTCTTCAACTACTACCCTGTTACTTGCTCTTAGCCCTTATTGCATTCACTCATTTAAAAAAATAATAAAATCTCTTTCTTGCACTTTTACTTTAGCACTGGTTTTGCTCTTAGATGCTTGTTTAGAGAGAAGATGCACTTATGACTTCTGATGACTAGTAGTTCCCCTGATTTCCTACTTTAAATGCACTTATTGTAAGTCGCTTTGGGTAAAAGCGTCGGTTAAATTACTGTAATGTAATGTAATATAAGATATTGGTGCACCACCTTACATTGAAACGCTGAGACCCAATTGTTCATTGGTTCTTCTGTAAATCAGACTTTCATAATCACAAAGTTCAAGTGAAGCGTTCAGCTAGGATCCAATGATAATGCAATCAGTCATAATCAATAATATTCAAACGTCAATGGTTGTATGACTTAGTCCCACTTGAATTCATGACACAAAAAAACTAAAGCGTAATTTTTTGTATAGTTTTTGATTAGCACAGTTTTATGCAGTCCTACCGCACTAGAAGGGAAAGAATGGCGGAGTGTGCGTCCGGGTAGTGTAGTGGTTTATTCCGTTGCCTACCAACATGGGGATCGGCAGTTCGAATCCCCGTCTTACCTCCGGCTTGGTCGGGCGTCCCTACAGACACAATTGGCCGTGTCTGCGGGTGGGAAGCCGGATGTGGGTATATGTCCTGGTCGCTGCACTAGCGCCTCCTCTGGCCAGTCGGGGTGCCTGTTCGGGGGGGAGGGGGAACTGGGGGGAATAGCGTGAGCCTCCCATGTGCTACATCCCCCTGGCGAAACTCTTCACTGTCAGGTGAAAAGAAGCGGCTGGCGACTCCACATGTATGGGAGGAGGTATGTGGTAGTCTGCAGCCCTCCCCGGATCAGAAGAGGGGGTGGAGCAGCGACCGGGATGGCTCGGAAGAGTGGGGTAATCGGCCAGGTACAATTGGGGAGAAAAGGGGGGGGGAATCCTGTAAAACTAAAAAAGCATGGCAGAGTGGAATAAAATCAGGCCTGGTGCCTAACGTTGCTGGTTTAATCCAGCACAGGAGGGGCTCTGAGATTCAAACTGGGTAGCATTTGAAAGTTCTGATAAACCCGATCAATATCCAGTTGTTAAAACAGTTCATTGTTCCAACACATCAGCTCACCGAAGACTATATCAAATCACGTCTTTATTTTGAACATGCAAAATAAAAGAAAATATGACCAAGCATGAATAAAACAACAAAAAAAAGATTAAAAAAACAAAAAGAATTCTCAGTAGAGAATCCAACAAATAATATGTTCAAAAAGGAGCACGAGGAATTTACTACTTACAATTTCCTGCCCCCTGTCTAATGTTCATTTAATAAACCTAAATAATAAACTTAGTTTTTCACACATCAGACAGTCGTCATTCTCAATATCTATCTCAGCATGACTCAATAAAAACAACAATAAAAGCAATAAAACCCCCCACTAATGACTAACAAGACTATATCAGCTGTTACACAATTTTTTCACCAACGCATTCTCACCATCCACAGTGACTGAACAAGAGCACTGGTTTCAGCGGCAAGATGTTTCGCCAAACAGTTGTCCATTTTCAGCTTGCTTCTGGCGTGACGTCTCCTTCATAAGTGGCTGTACGTGGAGTGATGTGATTGGAATCAGCCTTAAGAGTCATGTAAGCGCTGACAGGTGGAGGCGGTCTGGGCAAACATGGGAAGGATGGCATCTCATTGGCTTAGTGAGTTCGAGTGACAAACGTGTTCAGTAACAAGTGTTCATGTCAATTGTTTTAAATGATCTTTTATTAGGTGGCCAATTTGATCTTTTCCAGTGAGCACTGGTGACTATATATGAGGATGTCTTTATGCGTGCTCAATAATCCTCAGTAATAATAGTAATATATATGATTATTTTACTGTTGTTCCAGTTGGAATTGGTGTAGGTGTCAAAGGTGAGAATTGAAAAGTTGACTTCGAAGCACTTTGTCATGGGCCACGAATTTCCTTTGTTCACATTTATTTCTTGCAAATGAGAAAACCAGCCGATGCTGCGCCACTTTACATTTCTTTTGAGGCTTTCAGTTGTCTCCATTTCTCGTTAACCCGACGGTGAGATATTTCATGTTTCTTGTTGGCAGTAGAGAACTCTTGTGTTGTCACAGTTCTCCAAATTGCCATAGCGGTGCATGACATTATGGATTGTACCTTTTAATTAGGAGGGAAAATCTTTTTCTTCATTTTTTTTCTTTTCCCTTTTTCCACTCCACTTGAAGGTCAGAAGGCAGAGAGTCAACTACTACAGAACGGCGTTTGAAGAACTGGTAGGGATTCGGTGTTTTTGCTTAGCAGGGCGAATACTTACCTACCTGGGTTGTTTGAACCTTGGTCTTCCAGTTGAAGATCGGTGTGCCCCAGACCAACTACAGCTCTCTGTTATCTCCCATCCCCTCCTCCACCCAAAAATATAATTTTCTTCCTTATTCTCGCCACTTCATGTTGAAAGGATGCAGTCATCATGTCTGTAGCGTGTCTTTCAGTAAAGCTTTCAGTAGTCGTCTGCTGTGTCTAGGCTTAGTAGACTTCTCTTGTAGTTTCTGCTCTTTCAGCTGGAGAGGATAAATCCAACTAAGTCTGGGTCTGAACACTCACAGCAGTCTCAAATTCACAGGGGTCCTTTTGTGGTTCCCAATGAAGAAAGGCAAATCATGTTTAGCATAAGGGCAACACAGTCTTCTTTTTGACAGAGGTAGACATGTATGCATTTTTTTTTCCCCTCAGAAAGTTGCGTCCCAAGTGTGCAGAGTTCTGTTCTATTTCGACGGAGCACCGGATTTGTGTAATCCAGAATCGGAAGGATTCCCATCAAATATATTATGTTGGTCCACTCCCTATACCCTAAATTCCATGTTGGACAGAGCCTGAGTTGGTTCACATGCTTTTGATGGTACAAGGGCTTGAATTAGGAAGTCAATCTGGCTTTGTGGGTTGTCTCTGGGCTGCACTCTCAAGGCTCCAGAGGAAGTAGGCCACAGCTTCCTGAATCTGAAATCCCTCCATGTCACACAACAGCTGATAAGCAGTTGCCTGTGCAGCTGGAGCAGTACAATAGGGGAAATGCGGAATACCACATAGTTATTTGTATCCACAATTCACAGAATACCTAATATGGTATTGATAATACCATATTAATTGTATTTTTTTTAAGTGATACCGAAACCGATTATGATAGCCATCAGTTCTATTGCTGTGCGTAACTCACTTATCTGGGTTGCCTCAGTAACATTACTAGTCCAGTCTAAGGTGTGGTGTCTGAGGGTGGGATGCAGCAGTTAATGTAACAACACAAACAGCCTGAATGAGAACAGGTTTCGGTGGGATCACTTTAAGACCAACTCCAAAACCTGAGTCAAATCCTATGTATATGCAAACCTACATGGCCAATAAACATGATTCTGATTATTTGTTATAGTCAATGCTTTCATCATAGGTGCACTGCACCTGCAGAGGCGTTTGAATACTCTTCTGTGGTTTTGTGCGATGATATGATGGTAGTTGTGGATATGGATATCTGTATTTAGGTTTGTGAAACTATTTGTGTGTGCCACACACAAATAGTTTCACATGCCCCACACACACACACTGCTGAGTGAAAACATTATGACCACCTGCCCGATATGGTGTTGGTCCTCTGTATACTGCCAAAACAGCACTGACCTGCTGAGGGATGGACTCTGCAAGACCCCTGAAGGTGTCGTGTGGTATCTGGCACCAAAACATTGGCAGCAGATCCTTCAAGTCCTGTAAGATGCAAGATGGAGCCGCCGTGGATCGGACTTGTCAGTCCAGCACATCTCACGGATGCTCAATCGGATTGAGAGCTAGAGAATTTGGGGGCCAGGGCAACACCTGAGTACTTGATCACGTTCCTCAAACCGTTCCCAAACAATGTGCATTATCCTGCTGATGCCATTGCCATCAGGCAATACCATTGCCATGAAGGGGTGAACCTGGTCTGCAATGATGTTGGCACGTGTCAAATTGACGTCCACGTGAATGGCCAAACCCAGGGTTTCCCAGCAGAACATTGCCCAGAGCATCACACTCTCTCCATCAGCTTGTCTGTCATCTCCCTACAGCGCGTCCTGGTGCCATCACTTCTCCAGGTAAACGACGCCCAGGTACATGTGATCAAAAAGAAAATGTGATTCTTCAGACCAGGCAACCTCACGTGCCCATTGTAGTCCCGTTCGATGGTGGACAGAGGTCATCATGGGCACTCTGACCTGTTTGTGGCTACGCAGCCCCATATGCAGCAGGGTGCGATGCACTGTATGTTGTGACATTCCCCCCATAACCATCCTTAAGTTTTTCTGTGACTTTTGCCACAGTAGACCTTCTGTCAGTTCAGACCAGACAGGATAGCCATCGTTGCCATATCAATGAGCCTTGGGCGCCTAAGACCCTGTCGCTGGTTTTTGGTTTGTCTATCCTCAGACCACTGTCGGAAGGTACTCACCACAGCTGAAGGGGGGTACCCCCCACAAGCCTTTTCGTTTCAGAGATGCTTTGACCCAGTCATCTGTCCACAACAATTTGGCCCTTGTCAAAGTTGCTCAGGTCTTCACTGTGAAGCGCTTTGGGTATCAAGATAAAGCACCATATAGATGTAATCCATTATTATTATTATTATTATTATTTACTCCTACCCATTTCTCCTGCATCCAACACGTTGACTATGAGAACTGATTGTTCATTTACCACCTAATCTACCCAGACCTTGACATGGGCGGCATGGTGGCGCAGTGGTTAGCGCGGGCCGCTTCACAACAAGAAGGTCCTGGGTTCAAGCCCCGAGGTAGTCCAACCTTGGGGGTCGTCCCGGGTCGTCCTCTGTGTGAAGTTTGCATGTTCTCCCTGTGTCTGCGTGGGTTTCCTCCGGGTGCTCCGGTTTCCTCCCACAGTCCAAAGACATGTAGGTCAGGTGAATCGGCTGTACTAATTTGTACCTAGGTGTGAATGTGTGTGTGTGTGTGTGTGTGTGTCGGCCCTGTGATGGTCTGGCGGCCTGTCCAGGGTGTCTTACCGCCTGCCGCCCAATGACTGCTGGGATAGGCTCCAGCATCTGCACAACCCTGAGTAAGGATAAGCGTATTGAATAATGAATGATTTACTCCAACCCCTTTCTCCTGCATCCAACACACATTGACTATGGGAACTGATTGTTCGCTTACCACGTTATCTACCCAGACCTTGAATGTGCCTTGGTTGGAGCTATATATAGTGTGTGTGTGTGTGTGTGTGAGAGAGAGACATACATAACCCCCCCCCCCCCCCAATGGTTCAGGGCTGGTCGTTCCCTCTTCACATAGATGGCCTCTTTGACTCCCCATTTTCCCATTATGTGTTGCCTAAGAGTACATCTGTGACCATCTTAGAATGCGCGACTCGGGAAGCAGTCAGCCAGACAATTCTCTGTCGTTGGCTAAAATGGATGGCATAGCGGTGCAACATACCTCTTTTGGTTTAATTAAATATATTGATTGTTAAGGATTCTGTTAGTCTACGGTATTGTCAATAATAACAAAAGAAATTTTCCAAAAGGTTTGGTGTGTTTTATTCTTGTTTGTAATCCCAAGGGATTTGGTGGAATGAGGTCCTATCTATGTACTTTTTGTGATAACAGTTTCTAACATTTTTTTCTTATCATGGATAAGTTGTAGATCTACGTAAATGCTCATTATAATAGGCCCCAAATCCGAGACAACGCCCGAGAAAACACTGTGAAACAGAAGCGCAGAAACGGCATACCAGCTCTGACAAATTTTAAGATTTACATTTATAAGATTTATTGTATTTATTTCTTTATTGTCATTTCTCAGTACTCTTATATGTTGAAAGGAAATTTGTCCTCCGCATTTAACTCTTCCTATACACTAGGTTTGCTTGTCGTTTGCTGATAGTAGACTGAGGTCGCAAATCTTTCAGAACCCAGATTCTGTCTAGGTTGGTCCCATAGCCTTTACCACTCCCAGGGCGTCTACAAGGCAGTAAGTAGTTTGTTTGGTTATTTAACCCATAACTGGGGTAACCTTGACTCAATTACCAGGACATATCCACGTTCAAGTGGGCCATAGTAATTGGTCTACGGGGGGTTACTCCTCCTGAGGTTTTCTGTTGGGATTTGCCCCGCCCTTAGCCTTTGGCTAAATAGCCTATCCCACAAGGTAGCAGGGGGCCGGTTACTTTCTAGGGCGCCAGCGATTCGCCCATAGCCAGAGCCCTGTTAGTGATAACAATAATTTGCTCGACTGCGGTCGAAGGATGATGATAACGATGGTACACTAGGAGCAGTGGGCGGGGCCAACTCCAGTTCCACATTCTATCAGCTGTTAGCCTTAATCTATAGCATTTTTACAACCTGAACCCAACAAGAGTCAAACAGAGTTACAAAACACGCTTATTTCTGTTATAACTACAATACTTTTAATGAGATAGGCTTAACAGTGTAATATTCCGACATTTTCTGACCAATGAACCAACTGTAAAAAATAGGAACAAGGTAGCGCAATTATAATAACAGCAGCACACATTTCAATAAACAAACAATTTAAATGAAAATAAATGAATGGCCTTTCGTAGAATAAAATGAACAGTAATAAATAGAACAAGGTAGGTGGTGCAATTAGTGCAGTTATAATCACAGTAGCACAGCGCACATTTTAATCAGCAATTTCTTTCCAAACATTCAAATAAAAATAAGTAAACAAAAAGCTAATCGCTTGTAATTTGGAATGGCGAAGAATGTAGACTCCAATATGGCTCACCTCTTGCTTTGGTTTCCAATACAAAGGCACAGTTCCCAGTCCTGAGTTATAAAGTGACAGGTGACAGTCATGTACGCCTCCATACTCACCGAGGTCCAGATGGCCATTGTGAAACTTAAAGGCAGTTGAATTTTCGACGAGAGTTAAAATTTGGTCTCGCACATTGCTGTACTTCAGAGACAGGCCGTGTGAAATACTGGAGCGTTTGGGTACAGTGTAGTCGGGCTCCATCTTCATTAATTTTCCAAAGCCTTCGACTATGAAAGTGGGTCTCATATCCATAGCGATGAACTCTACTATGGCATCTTATGTCTTTCTTTCTTTTCTCTGTTTTTGGTACTGTAGGCTCTGCTCTGCAGTTTTGGGTGTAGTTGAGGATGTGAATGGCTGCAGTGCCTGGGGATTGACCTATGAACAAGTTATTAGGCTTCTTTATGCCAATGCCTTAGCCCCAGATGTTCCCACATTACTCCTTGTTTTTTATCTTAACTATTCGGCTCAGTTGCAACTATTTTCCAAGCAAACTAAGTGCATGTTTTTATCATGTGTAGTGTTACTGTTTAAACGGCGGATAAAAGCAGCGTGATAATGGCAGCTGGAAAACAGACATGAGCTAAGTTTGCTAGTTAGTATAGTGTCAGTTTTTTACACCGTATAAGAATAGCCTACTACTTACAGCATTCAGGTGATTTATCATGCTGCTTGTGCCACCGTGGTAGGCCAGGTTAAACTTGCCTATTTGGCACACTGCCTTGTCATCGCTCAATTTAAAGTGTCGCCACACAGCCGAGGTCTTTGGCATTTTGTTTCCCTTTAAAGGCCAATGTGAACTGAAGCGTGACATCACTGCTGAGAGTGAGAGGGGTGTCAGGCGCCACAGCTGAGACGGCATATTTTTCCACATTTTAACAGTGCAATTAAAAAGTATAAATATAGTACAAGAACAGGCTGATGAATGTATTTTGCGGTTCGCCTTTGATAGCTTACAGTTAGCACAAAAAGAAGAATACCTGAATCCCCAAATTGAAACCGAATACCTACCCAGTGATTGAAAATATATATATATATATGTGTGTGTGTGTGTGTGTGTGTGTGTGTGTGGATAATATTTTCATCGTCTGACTCCCCATCTGCCCATTTCCCCTCTACTCATTTGTCCACCAGTGGTGAAGGCGTTCCAAGACTACACAGAGCCAGAGGAGGCCACCCCATCCTCACCACAGAGACGGGCCACTGCAACGGGAGAGGATGAAGGTGTTGTGCTACCACTTGGAGACAATACACTCACACACAACCTGGGCATTCCAGTGCTAATAGTTTGCACAAAGGTAAATTTCTCACTCATTCCTTTCCTGCAGCATAAAAAGTTTGAATACATAGATCCTATCTAGAAAGAATTGCCTGTAATTTCTTTGGATGATAGTTTCTCAGCTTTACTACTTATTGATAGCGTTTTTACTGATAATGTAATGACTAATCTCCTTGGGAAAGTTCTGTTTTTTTTGGATAGGGCACTTCTGCAGCATGGCTGCTTGTCTATACTAAGGGTTGAAGTCAGGGCCTGTTGTAGAATATCGGTCTCCCTACTCACTCAGCCACCCTGCTGCCTCTCCGAGTCTCATCCTCCATCATGTAATTATCAAATGGGTTTAAGGCTTGGAATATTTTCCAGCATTGCTTTTTGAGCCTTTCCTAGTTTGGTCTTATGGTGTCATCAGTAGCATGGTTTGCTTTTGTCTGCAGGGTAGCATCAACTCCCTGATGAAAGGCCCACTTTATTTCTCCTTAGCTAGCCCTCTGGGCAATGGCTAGTGCAGTAGAACACAATGTAGCCTTCAATAGAGGTTCACATGCTAGCTGGGATTAAAGCAGGGCAGCTAGTCATTTTATTTTTCTGTCTCTGTCCCACCCTTGTCTAGTGCCAGATAACAAATATTCACCTTGGCTTACAAAGAGTTAAGTGTTGCTTTATCACTCGTCAGACTTTTTATGAAGAGAATAGGGAATAAAACTTTTTTTTCACCAGTTAGCTTATCTGTAAAGTAGTATCGCGGTGTTATCTTTGTCAGGGCGTTGTCAGCTAGCAGACATTTTCATTAACACTTTCTTCATTTGTTTTGTGACCAAGCAGAGACCAAATCCATGCACTGTGATGAATCTCCCCAGTTCTCTGTTTTTGAAAGTTTATATCCCTCCCATTCCAGTTGAAAAGATAAAGAAGTGTTTGTATTTATATTTGATAAGAGGCTCCTTGCATATTTAACCAGGCCCTGCTGTCTGACAGGGCCATGTTTAATTTGAGGAAGTGGCTGCTTTGAGCTCCATGAGTCATGCTCGGGAAGCGGATGCCGTCAACCTTCCCCACCTAGTGGCCGACACGAGGCGATGCAGCTGTGTGAGAGACGGGGTGTGGCCCTGTTGAGTTTTACTGCTCCTTCTTTTATAAAAGAAGGGAGGGAGTGCAAAAAAAGCAGAAGAAATGAGGGCAGGCTGAAAGAAGGGGAAAAAAGCAGAATAAATGGCTGGATGAGAGTTAAGGGAGATGAAAAGGAAGTGGAAGAAGGTTGCATGTGGCTGAGGCGAACAGGGTGAAGAGGCCAAGAGCAATGTCATGTTAAGATGTCGCTAATCCTGTTCATTCACCAGCAGCATATAGGGATGAGCTTCAGTCTCATTTGTAATAATTTTCTGCCTCTCCCCTTTTTTTGCTCCTTATTCTTCAGTGTGATGCAGTCAGCGTATTGGAGAAGGAGCATGACTATCGAGAGGAGCACTTTGACTTCATCCAGTCCCACATTAGGCGATTTTGCTTAAAGTGTATCCTTTCTTCTAATATGGTGATCCATCCATGTTACTACGAAGCTCATCAGCTGTAAGGATCCTGCTTAGCTCAACAGTTTTTTGTATTAGAGGAAAAAACAAAAACCACTTTTGACTGTCACACAAAGTTGAATCAGTTCATGTGGACACATCTATTGAGAGAAACGTTTCATCACTCATCCAAGTGACCTCTTCGGTCTCAAATGACTGCAGATGTCCCCCAACCTTATAAACAGCACGGCTGCATAACGACCGAAACCAACGATTGGTTTCATATGCAAATTACCGTGACCATTAACTACAGTTATAATGGCCATGTGTACTGTTCACAGGATTGGGGAATAGTTGCAATCACAGCACTGTAAGATGGTGACAGATGTGCCCCCCCCCCCCCACCCGGTTCAGGGATGGTCGTTCCTTCTTCACGTAGATGGCCTCTTTGACTCCCTGCTCAAACCAGCTGTCCTCCTTATTAAGGATGTGCACATCCTCATCCTTGAAAGAGTGGCCACTGGCCTGTAGATGGTGTAGACTGCAGAGTCCTGGTCTAAAGCGTTAGCTCTTCTGTGTTGTGCCATCCTCTTGGCCAGTGTCTGTTTGGTTTTCCCGATGTGCAAGTCAAGGCAATCCTCCTGGCACTTAACAGCTTACACTATATTGCTCTGTTTGTTCCGGGGGACCCGACCTTGGGGTGGACCAATTTCTGGCGCAGCGTGTTTTTGGTGTTTGAAAGCAACCGAGACGTGGTGTTTGGAAACTACGCGTCTCAAATGTTTCGACACTCCCACCACATACAGAATCACCACTGGTTTATGCTTGGGCAGCTGTTGTCCTTCTCTTGTCTTCGATCGGCTGGTGCAGTGTTTGGGCGTCTTCCTGGCTTTGACAAACGCCCAGTTAGGATAACCACACTTAACCAGGGCCTGTTTAATGTGGGATTTCTCCCCTTCCCCGACCGATTGATTGTTGTTGTTTACCATCGATGTTTACCGTAAACCAACACATACTGATCAGTACTTAAGGTTTGACTCTCATCATGCCACTGGAGCACAAAGTTGGAGTCATCAGGATGCTGTACCACCGAGCTGACAACGCCCCCACCGATACAGCAGCCGAGGAAAGGGAGAGTGTCCAGATGAGCTGATTAAACTTTCTGTGATTTCCTTACCTGGATTATTGAGCATGCATAAAGACACTTTGACTGTCCCTTTCTTCTCACGTTTTCCAAAAACACCTTAGGTTAAACTGTTGATAGCTCCGGCTTGATCAGGCGTTCCTACAGACACAATTCGCCGTGTCTGTGGGTGGGAAGCCGGATGTGGGCATGTGTCCTGGTCACTGCACTAGCGCCTCCTCTGGTCGGTTGGGGTGCCTGTTCGGGGGGGGAGGGGGAATAGCGTGATCCTCCCATGCTACGTCCCACCTGGTGAAACTCCTCACTGTCAGGTGAAAAGAAGCAGCTGGCGACTCCACATGTATCGGAGGAGGCATGTGGTAGTCTGCAGCCCTCCCCGGATCGGCAGAGGTGGGTGGAGCAGCGACTGGGACGGCTCAGAAAATAGGGTAAATGGCCGGATACAATTGGGGAGAAAAAGAATACTGTGTTAATTATGTGTTCTGGTCAAAGGATTTACATTGAGTCGAGACAGAAGTGGGGCTCATATTAAGCTTTTTTCAGAGTCAGTGGTGTTTTTTGTTCATTACATTTCAAGTAAGGCCTGGAAAAAAGTGTTTAGGAGTTTATAGTATAAAGGGTAGCACGAAGTCTTTTCAGTATAGATGAGTTATTCTCTACTATGGTCCTCAAGTAACACCAGTACTGCTGATTTTCTATACAGGTAGTTTATTACATTCACCTCTTGCTCCAGGTCTAAAAACCCCATGATTAGCCAGGGGGAATACAACTAGCAGCACTGGTGGTCCATGAGGACCGTAGTGGAGAATCACTGGTGTAGATTAATAGCTATTGGTGGGCGCACACCGTGAAAGCCCCCTTATCAGTTAGAGTAACCAATGCTCTCCTTCCTTATTGGAAAGACCCCCCCCCCCAAATCCCGCCTCCACATATTTGTGCCTTAACTCAAGCAAACAGACGGAGCTGGCCTCATCTACACCTCAGTCAAGGAGGAGAAGAATCTGGATCTGCTTTACAAATACATAGTGCATAAAATCTATGACTTCCAGTTCACCACACCAGCCTTAGTGGTAGAAAAGGATGCAGTGTTCATGTAAGTAAAGCATTTACAGAGCTGTCAAAGCCTTTAGAAGTAGGATCATGAAGAACATACTGAAATCCAGTTTGCTTTTCCCTTCACTTGCTTGATAACCTAGAGAAACAACAACATGGAAGAGACTTTCGACTTGACATATATAACCATGGAGTAGTTGACGGAAGTCATGCATGCCAGAAAAACGGGAAAAACGCAGAAAAATCATGGGTGCTAGTTGCAGTGGACAATGGACCAAAATATTTTCTTCAGCACTTTTCCCACAGACATAAACTATTGAATAATCCCTCTGCTGTTTGAATTTGAGTGCTGTATCCTTTTGGGCAGTCTCAGGTGGGAGTTTGTTTCCATAGTAACGATGCAAGCTGTGCAAGTAGCCTCTTAAAAAAAAAAGAGAGAGAGAGAGAGAAGAGGATAAAACCTCTTCAAACGCTATATGAGTTCCAAAGGACATTGGCAGACTCTCATTATTCAAACGTGAGCAAAAATTATTGAACTTGCATAGCTGCTTTTCATACTTCATCTTCGTCATAGCCGTGAACTGTGAATTGCGTTCCCTATATCTCGCAGCAATTTTCCACACTGTGCATTATTGGCTAAAAAAAGTCACATCCACAACCAAATGTTAATCCCACCTTTTAACAGAGCATTCTTCTCCTCCCTCTCTCAGTCCGTCGGGATGGGATAATGAGAAGAAAATTGGAATTTTGCACGAAAACTTTACAACAGTCAGACCCGAAGATACGTTTGAAGATTTTGTCATAAAGCCTCCTACACGAAAGGTAGGGTGTTAAAGGGAAACCTGTGAACAGAAACTGGTGAGATGTGTGGCTCCTGCCAGCAGTGTCCTCAATAACCATTTTATGGAAGTCAGCATTTTAGTCCTCATGTTGCTGTTGATTTCCTGCCTGATGCCTGTCCTCCATGCTCCTCCTCTTCATAGCTTGTTCATGACAAAGAGATAAACGCAGAAGATGAGCAGGTTTTCCTGATGAAGCAACAGGTGTGTGGCTTTGTTTACCTTAAGAAAAATTTTACATTTTCAACACTACACCGTGACAACATGAAACTTTTATAAGCTTTTGTAAAGGGGAATTTTAGCACTGCTGCTAAGGTAGCAACTTTCTTCAATATGGCTACCTTTAAAAAGTTGACATTTCAAAATTAAAGAAATTGCAGTGCTGTCATGTCATTAAAAAATCTGAAAAGACTTAATGAAAATTGACAGAACATACCTAGGATCATGAGGAAAAATTTTAGAAATCTGTCGAGGCAAAATCTGCAAATGAACAAAATATGATTGCTCTCTTTATCCATAAAATCAAATTGTGTATATATATATATATATATATATATATATATATATATACATATTTACTACCAAGAATTGTCAATTTTATTGTTTTTCAGAATCTAATGAGGGGGTAAAAAGACTTGTTACTAAATCCATATGTTTGTTTGTTTTTTCCCCTTTACAGTCTTTGTTAGCAAAGCAACCAGCCACACCGACAAGAGGAGCAACGGTAATTGTCTTAATGTCCGTCTTACATTGGGATCTCTTCTTTCATGCTCTAAGTAGTTTTTTTATATATATAAATTGCTTATTTAAATGTAAATTTATTCCATTGTGTTTTTCAAGCTTTAACCATCAAACCTTGTGCTTCTCTAGTTTTAAACAGTGTGTATATTTGCTTATTTACTCATTTGATTTGCATGATCCCTCTTTTGTGTTCAAGGAGTCGCCTGGACGCACAGCCTCAGCTTCCCCCAGGCCTTCGGGTCGCGCTGGCCAGCCCAACGTCACCGGTGGCTCACCCATGACTGCTGTTAAAAAGCCTGACCCTAACATGAAAGGTGAGATCTCTTAATGTTCACATTTCAGCGTTTTTGATGTAGCGTCACAATGAATTTTGCGTTCTGTCTATTCCATCCATCCGTTATCCAAACCGCTAATCCTGCTCTTAGGGACGCTGGAGCCTATCCCAGCAGGCGGCGGACGGCAGGCGGGGAGACACCCTGCACAGGCCGCCAGCCATCACAGGGCCAAGCACTTAATATCTAGTGCTAAATATCTGCTAGACATGCGTGTATGTGTGTGCAAACTTCTCCGTCATGGCCTATTTCCCATTCATGCAACGTAACGCTAATAGTGAGGTGAAGTCAACTGAAAGTTAAACGCCGCCTGTCTGACGTGTCCTGGCATCGACTCTGCTCTTAATTAAAAGTGATCATACAATCCTTTAACAAACACGAAACCGTCGAGACCTACGGCACACTTGACGTGAAAAATAGGTGTACTGTCTCTTTAATTGCGTTGCCGTCACAGTATAGAAGTGGTTGGCTGTGCGCCGGCCCTCGGTATACCGCAAGACTTCTTTGAGGGAGCATCGTGAGAGACTGTAGAGTACTAAACGCCAGCGGTCCAGAACAATAAGGTTACAAGGCACTAGTTAAATTAAATTTACATATTTACAAATATTGCGCTCCCTAGTCTGTAAATGCTTCATGAAAGGCAGTATTTGTTGACACACATCACTGGCTGGATGCAGTGGTAGAATCAGGGCATTGGAGTGAGCAATGACCATAAAACTGAAGGTGAAGGGTGTCCAGGGGGTGTCCGGTCAAGCAGCAACCGGGACAGCTCGGAAGAGTGGGGTAATCGGCCAAGTACAATTGGGGAGGGAAAAAATCCACACAAAAAAAACTGAAGGAATAATCGAAGTACTTAGAAAATATTTTAGGCTTATTTTTGCTTCAGTGATTGTGACGTGGCCTACTCATTTTGTAGAAAAGTTGTTTTTTATATATATATATAAATGTAAAGTTGTCAGCTGGGATCAGAGGAACATTTTTCTTGAGGCGTCGGAGCATGATGGCTGCAACAGTGCCTCCAAAAGGTAGCTATTGAAATAATTCCCCAGAACAATGGATTCCTGCATTCCTCCTCGGGGCAGAAGTATTGACATTTTCTCCATCATTAAACACAGCGAGTGGGGACTTTTTCATCCCGGCCTGAAAGGGAATACTTGGGTTTAATCAGGTGTAGCCAGGGCATGTTGGCCCTTGTCCGTAGGTGGTCATGAGGTGGGTTGCTGTAGACAGACAGAGCTATGTATATGCCTCATAGGAACATTTCTAGATAAGAGTCCGCATGTTAATCGAACCAGAACCAAAAACCTGAAACACGGCTGTGATGGGTTATGTGGCATGATAGCGCAAGCGCTGATGTTTTATTTGTTAGACTTTTACTTCACCGCTTGTTGGTGTTTCATTGGAGTGTGCCTGGCAGTTCTGCAGAATGACTAGCGTTGACGGACAGGGCTGCTATTCTGACCCGTTGCTTGTAGCAATCAAAATGCTCGAATATGCGTAAAACACAACTCTGGTTATCCAGAGGACAGCTAACACAAAGATGTCTTTTGTTGGACATCCCTTTTTTCTTTTTTTTTGCATAAGCTAAATTTCAGTGCACATCTATGCTTACTGCATGGACTGCACACTGTGCCTCACGCCACCAGCTGATGTTCACAAGGTTGGGTTATTTGCTCCAGTCTTGAGAAATGAAGTTCACACATTTTACACAATTGTGATTCAATGTAGCAGTGAAACTCAACTCCATTTGGGTAAAGAATTGCCAGGGGTGGAGTGAGATGGCTCACAAATTGATAATAATAGTAGTAGTAATAAATCAATCTTATATAGTGCTTTTCTAACACTCAAAGTCACTTTACAATAAACAGCGGGGAAACAAGACAACAAATAAACATTTACAGGGGTGGATGGGAAGGGGGGTGGGGGGGCTATGGGAGGGAGAAGCAGCAGCCACACGCGATGCCAGCAGTACTGCCCGACTTAAACAGATACACAAGGGCAAGAAAAACATAAAACAACAGTGTTGTAGACGTTGATTTTCTGTAGGGGTTTACTCCCGTAGCACTATTCCTCCCCAGAGGTATCCACTAGGCCACGGCACTATTTAACCCATAGCTGGGGGCTGTTTCATGGGCATCAGGGAATATCCACACACCGGCGGGCCTGCGTACCGCATGTCTAGGGGCCAGACCTCCCCCGAGTCCCTTGTAGTTCAGCCAGGGTCCAAGGTGTACCCAGTTACCGCGTGTCGCCACGAGGGGGCACTACATAGGGCTCGCTGTTGGAGAGGCTATGTACTGGCAGGGAGAGACGTGACAGGCACACAACACTACACCAACACACTAGACGCTTCACAGCAACCCCACTTCTTACACAAGAATGTCAGACACACGACATTATCGAGATGTACTGCTACAGGCCAGAACCGTAGACTGGTCCGTCAAGGCTTGTCGTTCTGCAGAACTGCCAAACAAGCTGGACACCTTTTAAGATGAGTTGTTAGTTGGATTCTACATGCGGTTTTCAAAATAAGGAAGGAAATATTATGACACAGTACTAAAATATGCAGAATAGTAGAGAGGTTACACATGATGCTAGTGGCTTTAAATGTGCATGTTATGTACATTTCCACACATTTTTATAGCTTCCTGAATAAGCTGCTGAAATAGCAAGCAGACATTGCGAGGTTGCAAAGTAGCGTCAAATTGTGTGTGCGTGTGTGTGTGTGTGTGTGTGTGTGTGTGTTAAGTTTAGTATTTGCAATTAACTGAAACGACTTACTTGCCTGCTGAGTGTGCACGTAGTAAAATGAAGATATAGCTGCCAAACTGTTGACATCCAGTCGACCAAGTCGACTGAGCACAACTCGGTTTACTGCCGATGATGATATAACGTTATCCGATAAAATTATCATTTGTTTGTCATCTTTCCTTACAATCTTTCTGACTACCACACAAAGTGAGGAGTGTGTTTTCACGAGCCAAGTTCATAGCAGTGCTCGTTACCTGGGAAGTTTTCCCCTAATTGAACTGGATAATAGGGGTTTTGATGGCTGCCCGTACCCCTAACGGGAACAGCCGACAGGAGTTGTAGTAGTAAACACATTGTAGACCCCCAAAGCCACTGATGTATTTCGAAGTCATACAAGGTCTTGGTTTCTCCTCCAGGTGCAGCTGCCAACGAGGGAGTGCTAGCTAACTTCTTCAACAGCCTGTTGAGTAAAAAGACCGGATCCCCTGGGAGCCCAGGGACTGGAACTGGAGCAGCAGGAACCGGAGTGCAAGGATCCGCCAAGAAAACAGGTACGGTTTCCGACCCCCCTGTTTTCTAGCCGCCTCCTCCCTTGTTGAAAGGAAGGCTGTCCTGTATTTCCCTACCCTTTCCTTGGGAGGTTTACATTTGTCCCATTTGTCATCATGGAATGAAAAGGCCACGATAAGCAGAATCCACTGGTGGTACCTGTCCTGTGGTTTTAGATCTGTGTCAGGGCATGACTACAGGCCACATCTGAGTGAACAGACAGGGAGAGTTAGATCCAGGCCCTGTTGTTGATGATGGCCTGCAGCTACTTTGTTGTCTGGAGGTTTCTCTCTGCAGCCTGAGAGAGAAAGTAACGGAGAAGAGGACGCGTTGTCCTCTTCGACAACCCTGCCCTGACCTTCCGACATCTGGGAGAACTGGTGAAAGGCCTGTATGCACGGCACCTCCACCTCCGCTCTGTCACGTGATTATGGAGATGACATCACAAACCTGCAGCAGCAATAATCCCACCCACTGTGCACATGCCATGTTTTACTGCTCTCTCGCTCGTCATGCAGTTATTCCTGATTTATTAACCTAGTGTTTTCCAAAGTATTACTTGCGCAACCTCAGCTGTTTTGCATGTTAGAAGTATATTTTTTTTCAGCCCAGCACATTGTTTGACTCACTTTGTATGGCCTTTTTTTTTTTTAATGTGCAGTAGATATGTGTAACAGCTGGGGGCACCCAAGGAATAAGCCAGTGAAAACACGGTCCTTAACTCATTTCATTGTTGAAGCTTACTGACATGTCTCTGTTCCAACCCCGAGTAGTGTTAATGTCTCTGTGAAACCCCACTGAAAGGATGATGCATGAAAACATGTTTCTCTTTTGTCTTTCAATTGGTTCTGCATGTGTGATAACCATGGCAATGTGCCACCGATCTTTAGCATGGGACCACATCCCCCCAACCCCATCCATCCATTCGCTTGCTGGCCGTAGCAGTCTCTCTCTGTTATTTATGGACACACACACAGAAACTACAGGAGATTACTCTCTGGCTTTTTGTCTCCTTTTCTTTCCAAGGGCAGAAGCCGGGTTTGACTGATGTCCAGGCTGAGTTGGACAGGATGACTCGCAAACCGGACTCTGTGGTTTCAGCTAACAACGTACCGCCACCAACGGAGAACGAGGCGTGAAAGGCAACAAAAACGGCTGCAACATCCACTGCGTTAATCTCTGGAAGAAAAAAAAAACAACAACAACGTACAAACATGTACACAATGAACGACAAAAAAAAAAAAAAAACGGCTAAAAAACAAAACTAACTACAAACTCCCCAATGTTTATGTCAGCACACAGAAAGCGGTTTTGCCTAAATGAGTTTCAGATGCTATCAGATATTTTGGGTGGTTTTTATGTTTTTTTGGTGAGATGAGCGGAGAGGAAAAGTGAAAGGTGGAGGTATTTATGAGATTTGGGGGCGTCGAGGGCTTGGCTTTGTTTCTGTCCTCTCTTACACTGTAAAATGTTATTTTGGGAGGGATGTCAGTTTAAGGAAATGTGCGCACACTCCCCGGGAGCCGGCCAAAAGCCCCCGGGCTTCCTGGCCCCCCAATTTGCCGGGATAAAACGCCCTCCCTTATGCGCTTAAGGAGTGGAAACATACTACTCCTTTGGCTACTCGTTCAGCTAATGGTTTAGACTTTAAATATATTCACCGAGGAAAATGATTAAAATACTTGCAGGCATATGTAATATGTAAAAAAAGAAAAAGAAGAAAAAAAAGGTGGACGTGATACTAACATATTTATATACATTTTCCTCCTGTTCATTTCATTTTTCCGCACCGTTTACTGGTTTAAATAAGCGTTTAGCTATATATCACATAACGTGTTGAAATGCCACTGACGTCATGACACTAATATGACCTCCAGATAGCTGATAGCATACCGTGTTGTCCGCCACGCGCTGCGTGGTCCCTAGTCATCTCGAAGGAGTCTGTAAATATATAATGCAAAAGTTGCTGTTCGAGCTTCGGTTTTGATTTTTTTTGTACAAAAATGCAATTCTCGGATCGAAATTATGAAGAAAACGGCCCCCTCGGGTGAAACGAGGGGGCCGTTCGGGGATTCGACGTGTGAAGAGTTGAAAGTAGGAGGCGCTTCGTTTTTTTGGCTACAGGTGTTTGTGTGTATATTTGGGGAAGGGGCTGGGGGGCAGCATCTTTCCTACTATAACTCCCAAGTGCCTCGCACAGTTAGCCGTTCGTGTGGTAGTAGAGGTGCTTTGTCTACACATGAGGAAATGCACTGTAGCACCGTCGGTTAAAGAATTTTGTCCAAGTGTCATCATTCTAGTAATTTATTTTGTTTTTTTTTTTTTTGTTTTTTTTTTTTGTACGACAAACCTGTGGTCTCTGTGTGATCTCTCAGAAAGAACATTTCTGCAGCCGAGCTGACATTACTCAGTTTTGAGTATCAGTGCATATGCCTTTTTTTTTTGTTCGTATGGATTGTCGGGGTGCGAAGCTGCTGATATTTAGTAGAAACCACGAGTTTTCGAGCATTCGGGTCCCTCAGATGAACACTGACTCACTGTGGTTCGAACCACTCGCTTCGCGGCCAAAACACACGGAAGTCGATTTTCTACGCTTTGAACGAACGAGCTTCCCCCCCCCCCCCCCTTGTCGTTAAAATGTCTGACAGCGCTGTCCTTTGTTTTGTTTTTTTCATTTTCAAAGTGCTTTTATCCGACCGGCACTTGGCGCGTCAGTTGAAACATTCCCTATTTCTACGCGATGTCGCCGTAGAAACGCATCCCCGTAGGAAACGCGTCTGTCCAACGAGACCCCTCTGTTTATGACCCGTTTCAGTGCCCGTGTAAAATATTAACTTTTGCCTTCATTGTACACTTAACAGTCGGTCACTTCTTTTGCACCTTGCCTCCGCACGGGGTGCTGTATGGTGATTTGTAAGCCTTTGTGTCCTTAAGGGGGTCGCTTAAGTGTTAACGTCATTTGTTCTCTGTTCATTTTCGATGATTATATCCATTTTGTTGCTGTACTATATCAGATTATCTGCTCTTGTAATTTTTCCTTTTTTTGTTTTTGTTTCGTAGCCTTTTACCGCAGCCTAATCGAAGAGACAAAAAGAAGTAGATTAGGATTCTCGAATGTACATGTAACCTCTACATGTGACGTCCTCCTTAATCTCACTGACAACGTCGTTTTAGCGACTCTCGCAGATTTATCGGCGAACCGGAGTAAATTAGGACCCGTAACCAAAGACTCAAAATTTTGTCGGTATTTTCTTCTTCTGCAGTTTTTGGTAGTCACGCATATGATTAGCACACGGCCCTTTTTCCTCATGTCCTTGGAGGAACCATTCCAAACTCCTCCTCTTACCCCCCCCCCCGCCCCCCCGTATACTTAGGAAATCTGAAGTTCTGTTGTCGAAATAAAGATAGTAGGAATTCCTTGCTTCAACATGTCCACTGTTTTGAGTTTTAAAGGAAAGATATGGGGATGTGTCTCGTCAGATGCGTGTGAACGCATTCTGCCTGTCAATGGAAAAAAAAGATTTTTTTTTTAATATGTTTATTTATTCCGTAAGGGAATAACCACAAGACCATGTTCAAAATCTACTTGTAATTTTTTTTTGCATGAAATAATCTGTCGTCAGCACAGATAACGCTACAACCGCGCTAGACTTGAGTTCAATCCAGATGCTTTCCGTGTATCCCGATTCTGCGGGATATGCACCCGAGACCTTTTCGCGAGAAGTACAAGAATAGGATGGCGAGGACGAGTACGGTCACTTGTTGACCTCCGACACATGTAGTGATTCCCTGCAGTTACGGTTGGAGACGACAAAACGCGGTTATTTCTTCCCGCCTTGTCTTTTAGAAAAGTCGGTGGTGGATGGCTCTTAAGTCGACTCACACGATGTTGGTCTGGATTTGCTGCTTGGCAGATGGAAGGTGCTCCTGGTGGTCAGTTAGCCTTCAGGATGTGATGTGTTTCTTTGGAAATCATTGTCACCAGATCTGTTGTGAGGGACATGTCCTATGTTAAGTGGGAAATATCATGATTATTCAAAATAAATGTCCTTTATTGCCCTCAAAATCAAAAACAAATGTCCCTTATTGCCATTGTTGCCCCTCTCCACACCCATGTAAAATATCCCTGCTGCCTTTTCACGATGCGATCAATCATACCTGCTGAACCTTTTTTTGTTTTTTATATGATTTTGCCCCCCGATGCATTTTTAAGAAAATACTGTATTGTCGAGCTAGCTCTGTAAGCTGACCTGGTTTGTCTCGATGATAGTCCTGATAAATCAAACATGATTACTTCTGATGAAAACCTGTATTTCTGCCAAGCAGACTGAAGCGCTTCCACGCTGCTTGGTGTCACATGTGTACTTGGTCTTTTAAGATTGGATGTTGTTCTCTAGACCGAGTAGTCGAACGGTCTGCATCGGGTTTTTCCTCGTTTCAGCTGCGAGCGACTGCTTCTTCACATCTTATTCTGAACTAAATTGCCTTCAGCTCCATGGAGAATATTCATCTGTCAAGAGACTCCAAAGCTTCTGCTTCCAGTCCTTTTATCCCGGGATATAAAGACATTGTAAAACCACATAGTTGGCTGCGTTTTGTGTCCTGAACAAATTTGGAAAAGTCAAGAATTTTTATGTCTTTAACACAATTCTGTAGCCTCGAAACAGCCATGTGGAATCCAGCTTCTTGTGCCGACAAAGATAAGGAAAATGTCTGTCAGCCCTGGCTTCAATAAAACAAAATCCAGAATTTTGCTGCGTCAGTTTTGACTTTGTTAGCTCTGTTGCCTAACTGAGCGCCCCCCCGATTGTTTCAATCCTTAAACGCTGAGTTGCGATACCCCACTAAGTGCAAATGAGAGCAGCTTTCATGCAATGCACCGCAATGCTAGGTTAGTTGATAGACATGACCATACAGATCTATGCAACCCAGAGGACTCAACTATACCTGGTGGAGGCGGATGATACCGGAGTCATTGTGTGGGCTAGTCCCATGCTAACTAACAAGGGCAGGACTTGCAGGAATTTTGCCAAGACTGGATGGTCCTGAGTAAAGCTATAGGGCCATGTAATTCATTCATCTTAAAACAGGACTTCTTCCACCACGGCTCTTTTGGTGCCCGGCGAGATGAACAACTCGACAGCTTATCTGAAACTGACAGTCGGCCGATCAGGGATCCCCCTTTTAACTCAATGGCAGGGTCCAAGTAGGTTTAAATGTGCAACATTTCAACTCCCCTAAAGCACAACTAGTAAATATCAGCAAGGAGTTACTGAGTGATACTGACTTGGGGGAGGGGGGGAGGGGGATGTGCATGTCATTCCCCCCCCCTTCCCCCCACTCCAGATTTTTCCACTCACGTTTTTTTTTTGTCTTGCTTGTTTTGATGTTATTCACACCACTTAAACGATAAAGGTCATGATTCAAGCAGAACTGCACGTGCCACCTTAACTTTTGTTCACATTAACATGAAATATTTCCATTTCTCTCACCGGCTCCCTGCCCTGCTTGACCCCGAGAGAGGTTTTATTTTGTTTTGTTTTGTTTTGTTTCTAGTGGTGAAAGCCATGAGAGGGCACTGAGGTACAAGCAGGCACTCAATTTCATGTCTGCTGCAGATGCCTGACTCTCCTACAACCAGCTTTTCTGGCCAAAATGGCACATTTCCCTTCGACCAGTTGCCCGTTTCCCCCCCCCAACTATCGGGTTGAACAAAAGATAAATTTAAAGACTCACGCCGAAATGAGTGAAATTACAGCCCCGCCCGTCAGCCTGTGTCGAAGAAACTCGTTAGAAAGACCCCATTTAGTGTTGCCCGCCGGTCTGTAAATCCTCTTAACGTACTCGTGCCACACGTAAGCCCGTCCGCGGTGGACGCCGTGCTGCCGAAATTTGTATCCCCAAGAGAATATGTACTGCGTGGCTTGGCGTCGCGGGGACGCGCGTGGTTTTAATTCGAAGCGCGCCTCGGCTCGGAAACGTTTCCGTCTCACGCAGGGAAATGACAAACGGCAGCGTGGAGATGGCTGAACTCGGGTTTACTCGGGTTTTTGCGACGGTCGACTCGGGTTTTGCCAGCGAGGTGGCATAGGTGGCGTGGAGACACACGCGTTTTTAAACCCCCCCCCACACACACACACACACACACACACACAGAGTTTCAATTTGTCTGCTGTCGGTACGCTACTTTGTGAAACTGTGTCGACGACCCGATTATAGTTGGGAAAAAAGATCGTCAAATAAAAAAAAATGCGCGTGTGTTCCCGGCGCAACGCGACGCCGTGGCTCTACGGGAAACGTATTCTTTTGGGGATACCGCGTTTGGCACAGCCCGCCCAGCACAGCTTCGAGGTAACCTGCAAAGAAGCCCCGTCGACGCGCGCACGGCCCGCGTGAGCTGTGGCAAAGCAGGAGGGGGGGGTGGGAATTTGCCCCATTATTCTGCGCAACAGTCGTCCCGGAGAAGCCCGGCGCGGTTCCGACCCGTTTGGGGGGGGGGGCACTTTGGGTGGGGGGGGGGAGAAAAACGCGCGGATACGCAGGAATGTGCAGTTTCGGGGCGGAGACGTCGAGGCTGCTTTGCATCGGTTGCGAGTAAAAGCGTTTGCAGTTTTGCAGCCACTGCGGGCTACAACCGCTGCAAGTTTCACTGTAGTCCCCCCCCCCCTTTATGTTGGAGGGGCGGCGGCGGCGGCGGCGGAGGGGGGGGGAAACAAAAGCGGCTTCTCTCGGTTCCCCCTTCGGGCATGAAGGATTTTTTTTTTTTTTTTGGTTTTTCGTCCCCGCTGTGCAGGCGCGGATGCATGACGAGACATTTTTCGGTGCCGAACCGACGAGAACCGTCCGCGATAAGAGTGACACCGGAACGCGAACCGGTGACCCGCCTCGGCAACGCGCCGTTTAAAAGTGAGCGTATCCGAGGTTGAGATTCGAACCGACGAGGGAAGTGGCCCGGGACGCCGGGCGTATTCGGCGTTGGTTAAGATAAGCTGATTTCCCCCCCCCCCCTCTGGCGTGAGGCTTTCTCCCGAAGTCTACCCTGCAAGTTTTGTGTTTTTGTTTTTGGGGTTTTCTTCATTCACCCTCTAGAACAAAGTGTGCTTCCTGTGCGTCCGAGCCAACGCCATATGGTAGGTCCGAGGGATTAGGGCCCGGCCCCCCCCCCTCCCCATTTCTGCCTTATAAAGTCGAGTTTTTCCGCGTGCGCGTTTCCAACGCACCCTTCCAGCCATCATGAGGACCACCGAGGAGGCGGAGGGCTTTGATGGCGAGGCCTCCAACACCTCCATGATCTCCGGGGCCAGCAGCCCCTACCAGCCCACCACGGAGCCCGTCCACTCGCGGAACGTTTTGGGGGGGATCTGGTGCGACACCAAGTACCTGAAATCCCACTTCGGGGTTTTAAAGGTGGTGGAGGTGGTAAGTTGCACTCCTGTTTTACCAGTCTGCTCTCTTTCAGATAGGCTGTCGACCCGTGGTGGTATATGAGGAGCCACCTCCGAGAATAATATGGGGGTTTTGGGGGTTTTTTTTGAATCCTCTCTCTCAGGGTCGTTTCCCAAAACGGGTGCAATTTGCGTACGCGCGTGTGTTTACGATCTCTTCGCATCAGTATTGAGACGCTGCCCGTGTAGCAGATTACCATTCTGTGTGATTAGCGTCGTCACTGTGTTGGTAGATCAAGTACGGCTCCTGTCAAAAGTGTCCTGCAAACCCCCCCCCCCCCTGTAGGTGTTCTCCTTTGTGCATGGGTATATGACTGTGTTATACCGGCTTTGTGAACAAATGTGTACTTTGACCAGCCTCTGCCGCTCCTGCTCATAAACCAAGCCGCCCGAAAGGACACCTTGAAGGTTACTTAGCCAAAGACTAAACTAACTCTACACTCCGCTGACATGTATTGGAAGTAGTAACGATGAGGATAATAATGATAACACATTTTATTTGCAATGCATTTTTCCCATTAAAAGCACATCTCAAAGTGCCCCCCAGAATACTCTCGGCTCAGAAAAAATAATGCATGAAAAAGCGTGCAAAGTTAAGAAAGGGGAATTAAAACGTAAGGTTTTTACAGAGACGCTCAAACAAAACACACACACACGGTTAAGAAAAGGCTCGCGCTCGTCGTCCGCGGGCCCGCGTGCGGGCTCTTCTATTCCGCTCCGCCGATGAGCTGTTCACCCCTAGACAGAGAAATAATTAGCTAATGACTAAAAGAAAGCCCGTTGCCTCTCGGTTACTTTGCCATTTTGTGAGTCAAGGCTTTAGCGGCCGCTGGAAAAAGTTTTTTTTTTCTGCTGCTGGTTTAAAACCGACGCACCTAAACCAGATGTCTGCGTCCGGGAGAGACGGACGAAAAACAACAACAAGGAAGCCAAATGAGGTCTCCCAGAGCTATGATAATTCACCAAGGAAGGAAACGCGGCATCTATCAGGCCGGGGCGCTTTCTCTCGCGCCGGTGCCAAACTGCCAGTGCACAGGCCCGCACACATGAAGCAGCGCTGTGTCCGCAGCAAGACACAAAACGCCGAACTAAGGAAATTCGCAATTAACTCAAACAAAGTGCAGACCCCCGTCTGCGAACCGAAAGCCCAGTTTGAGAGAATGTCCCCGTATCCGTCCAAGTCCCTCATTCCCCCTACATCTCTTTCCACGCGCACTCGTGGAGTCGTTTGTCTCTCTCTCGTAACATCACTGCTGTTCAGTTTTTTTTGGGGGGGGGGGGGGTTTGTGCATATTTTGTTTTTCCCCTCCTCCTGTACACGCCATTTATTGACCCTCTCTTTGACCGCGCTTTTCTGCAGCAGCCGTAGAGCACGCTGGGAAAACCCTTCGCTGAGCCGTCACTGGAGGGAAGCTTCCCTCGCTGCCCCCCCCCCAGACCCGGTCCCCTTAACAGCGGATTGGACCGAGGTGTGTTCGCAGGGCCGCGGCAAGGCGTCGAGTGTGCCGTTTTCGGCCCCGAGCGAGCGGAGGAGGGTCCATTATAATCCGGCTCGGTGTCCGGATGAGACGGGGAACAAAGTGAGCCTGCGTTGTTCTCGGGGGGGGTGGGGGTGGGGGTGGGGGAGCAGCTGTGACGTGTGCCTCTGCTGATCCGGAAAGCTTGGGAAGGTTAGCCGTCTGTCACCGGCGGGTGAGGTCTAGAACAGGGAGGCACCAGAGAGAACGGGAGTCACATTCACGCTGCCATTCTTGGTTTTGTGCGAGTCGGCAGTTTCGGTTGTCTCTGCCCAGTGAAAAGCCCCAACGCTGAAACATAACAATTACACATACGCATCTCTTTTGCGCTGATGTGGCTGCCGCTGCCCTTAACGTCTGGATCCCCTTTGCTGCTAGATCCTGCAAACGGCTCCAAAAACCTAAACACCTTCTAGATTCATCAGTCGGCCTTGTTGCTTACCCGTAACCGCTGTTACGATTACACAGCCATCAATAGTGTAACGTGCATGGATAAGAAGACACGCTGGCACGTGGGTCTGACCCCTTTAGTCGAGCGGTTAGCGATGCCTCCTGCGGTGCGGGCGACACGGGTTCGCGTCCCGGCCGCGGCAGTTCCTGCGGTTGCGTTGTCCCCCGAATTCGCTACAATATATCATGACACCCGTGTCTTTATACGACACCTAACTAAGCTGATCACATAAACGAGCCCAGGTGAACCTGGGTTTCCCGCCAAATTTTTAAAAAAAAAGCTCTGAAGGGAACTTCTCCTCTGTAGAGCACACGTTGAGAAACAATCAGAAAGAGCGTCTCGTGAGAAGCCGTCGTGCCGCTGGGAAGTATGTAAAGCAGTCCCCCAACAACCCGGCGTGTTGAACCGCCTAGCGCAGCAGAACCGCTATCGGACGCCACTCAAAACTGATCAGGAAGGTCTCGCGCGCGGTGATCCGGCTCGCCTCCCTAGCGCCGCGTTCGCTCTCGCTAGTCACTCGCCTGGTCGGGTCAGTTCGGATACCGGCTTTTCCAGTCTGTCGTGTCACGCGTCCGGGTCGCCGGCGAGGACGGGACTTTATAATGTCACGTGTGCTTTGCTACCGTATCTTCCGAGGAGGCCTGGCAGCCAAGCTGGAACGGCCTTATTCAGGAAGCGGTGCCGTGTCGGGGAGCCGCCGGGCCCGGCTCGCCACCCCGCAGACCTGCACCGACCGGAAAGGCGGCCTCGTGTGCTAAACTCAAAAAAACCCGAGCCGGTTGACGGGACTGCTGCTGCTCGGGAATGATTGACCTGCGATTCAGGATGATGGGCGTCTCGGACTGGGAAACACGTGTTTCCGCCTCTAGTCTAGGCCGTGAGGAAACTCGGGACTCTGCGATGTGGCTCACGTGGAGTGGCGCGTGGCTGTACGACTTGCGGGCTGGACTGGCCGGCTCATTTGATGACGTCGGTTTTTTTGCTCGGTTATCCATTAAAGCTCGGAGAGCGTGGTGTCGGAATCGCTCCCCGTGCCCTCTCCACGAGCGCCTTGACGAGCCGTGTGCTGTATAAACACCACGCCCTGCACGGTGCTGTAAGGAAGTACTGACCCACTCGTCCCAAAGGCCGCTCAGGCCGACCCGGGTTAACTGACACGAGTCCCGCTCCTCTCTGTGAACCGGGCCACGCAGTCTTGTCCGCCCTCTCACCGGAATACCGAACTGCCTTATCACATACTCGGGCATGCGAGTCGTTGCGTCACCTCCGGGGTGAAGGCGGGAGCGGGCGGGGCAGGAAGCGTCCCGCTGCGGTTCCGTTTAGGTTTTGCCGCGCGTCGTTCAAATGCCCTCCGGCGTCGTCTCTTTGTTTGTGGCGGCGGGGTGAAACTCGACCGGGGCGTGCCCGTTCTCCTCCGATAAGCCTTCTGTCTCTCCTTTGTGGTTCCCCGTGCGCCAAAGCCCTCTGCTGACACCTCACCTCGCGCGTTTCACCGATAATCGGTGCACGGAACTTGATACGCGCCGAGCCGCCAATGTGATTTATTTATCGGGCGGCCGCGGGGGCGTCGCAGACCCGCGTGGTTGTTGGAGGTGAAGGCCACGCGTGTCCGTGCACGCTTGTCGGTGGCCCTTGTGCGACGAAGGCTCGGCGTCGTTTAAAGGGAGAAAATCCGATGTTATGAAAAGGTATTTTGTTGCAGCCTGTGGATACAGTGTAATGAATTTACCAGATGCTACCAAATGTCAGCGAGCGCTTCCTGCTCTCAGAGACAGAGAGAGCGAGAGAGAGCGCGAGACGGGGGGGGGGGGGCACGAGCTGTTCTGCTCAAAACATTACTTATTCTTAGCTTTTAGGGAGATAGATCGCCAGCAAGAGCATTATGTAGGCCTATACTTACACACACACACACACACACACACACACACACACAGTCGTGTTTCACTATCCTTGTGTGGACCCCTCATTGACTACATTCATTTCCTAGCCCTTAACCCTAACCTTAACCACGCAAACTACACGCCTAACCCTTACCCTAACCTTAACCTAGCCCTAGCCCTAAAACCAAGTCCTAACCCTAGGATAGACCCTTTTCCTTGTGAGGACCTCTGAAATGTCCACACAAGATAGGTGCTGTCAGGTCCACACAAGGATAGCTAAACATGCACACACACACGGTCTTATACCTCTATCTCTGTGAGGACCCCTCATAGACTACATTCATTCCCTTAGCCCTAACCTTAACCATCAGAACTGCATGCCTAACCTTAACCCTTACCTAACCCTAACCCTAAACCCTAAACCCAAGTCCTAACCCTAAAATAGACCCTTAAAGACATGAGAACCAGCCAAAAGGTCCTCAGTTTGCAAAAATGTCCTCACTTTGATGGCTAAAACTCACATTGGTCCTCACAAAGATAGAAGTACAAGAACACACACACAGAAACACATTATCCCGAAGGGCTGAACCGAAACCCGGTGTGCAGGCTAGTTTGTCGAAGACAACAACAACTGCGAGCTGCTGCACAACTGAACTCCAGCATCTGGAACATTTCGCTTTCTGTGCAGGCGGTGCCGTGGTGCTCGGAGTGCAGCACATCTCTTTGTGAACTCTTCATCCATCAATTTTCTGTGTTCAGCAGATGGTTTATAGGACGGGGATCTAGTTCCAGTTGGCCTGTACGGGCGGGTCGTAATGCCCTTAAGATGAAGGGTCTGCGTGTGTGTGTGTTTGTGTGCGTTTGTGTGCATGAGAGGAGAGACGTAGAGAGGAAGGGAGAGAAGCGTGGTGCAAATGAAATTGGGTGCACCGTCATGTTTGCATGGCATATGCACACTCGATGTGCAGGTTCTGGGTGGGTGGAGATTGGCACGACATCTTTGCGAACGCGATTAACCGGCGTGGCGTTTGGTGGCCCCTCTTCCCCCTGTGCGGTCTCACACCTGCTACGCGGCGGCCAGAGGGAAAGCCTGCTCTTATCAAGATGCATGACGTCACCCCCTCCGGCTCCAAACAGCCCCTGCTTCACCCTGGGGAGGGTCTATTAGTTTTATTGCCTGGTCAATCCGGCTTCATTCTCTTAAGAGGGTTTAACAGCTGCACAAAATGGAACTAGAACGATAGGGAGTAGCCCTTCCTGTGTGTGTGTGTGTGTGTGTGTGTGTGTGTGTGTGTGTGTGTGTGTGTGTGTGTGTGTGTGTGTGTGTGTGTGTGTGTGTGTGTGTGTGTGTGTGTGTGTGTGTGTGTGTGTGTGTGTGTGTGTGTGTGTGTGTGTGTGTGTGTTCTCGTACTTCTATCTTTGTGAGGACCAGTTTGTGTTTTAACCATCAGAGTGAGGACATTTTGGCCGGTCCTCACTCCTTTAAGGGTTAGGACTCGGGTTTACGGTTAAGTTTAGGGTTAGGTTAAAGTTGAGGTAAGGGTTAAGGTTAGGCATATAGTTCTGATGGTTAAGGTTAGAGCTGAGGGCTAGGTAATGAATGTAGTCTACGAGGGGTCCTCACAAAGGTAGAGCTATAAGACTGTGTGTGTGTTCTTGTACTTCTATCTTTGTGAGGACCGATTTGAGTTTTAACCATCGGCGTGAGGACGTTTTGGCCGGTTCTCGCTTCTTTAAGGGTTTAGTTTAGGGTTAGGGTTAGGATTAGGATTAGGCTAAAGTAAGGGTTACGGTTAGGCATGTGGTTATGATGGTTAAGGTTAAGGGTTACGTAATGAGTGTAGTCAATGAGGGGTCGTCACAAAGGTAGAGGTATAAGACTGTGTGTGTGTGTGTGTGTGTGTGTGTGTGTGTGTGTTTAGCTAGTTATCAGATACTCGATATGCTGTGTTGTTCAGGACTCATTTGTGTGAGGCGCCTGTGAGTATTGTGTCGATGGGAAATGTGTTTTGAAGGTCATGAAGTTTAAGGGCGAGACAAAGACCGCCAGAAGCAGGAGACAAAGACCGCCAGAAGCAGGAGACAAAGACCACCAGAAGCAGGAGACAAAGACCGCCAGAAGCAGGAGACAAAGACCGCCAGAAGCAGGAGACAAAGACCACCAGAAGCAGGAGACAAAGACCACCAGAAGCAGGAGACAAAGACCACCAGAAGCAGGAGACAAAGACTACCAGAAGCAGGAGACAAAGACCACCAGAAGCAGGAGACAAAGACCACCAGAAGCAGGAGACAAAGACCACCAGAAGCAGGAGACAACGACCACCAGAAGCAGGAGACAAAGACCACCAGAAGCAGGAGACAAAGACCACCAGAAGCAGGAGACAGAGACCACCAGAAGCAGGAGACAAAGACCACCAGAAGCAGGAGACAAAGATCACCAGAAGCAGGAGTCAAAGACCACCAGAAGCAGGAGTCAAAGACCACCAGAAGCAGGAGACAAAGACCACCAGAAACAGGAGACAGAGACCACCAAAAGCAGGAGACAAAGACCACCAGAAGCAGGAGACAAAGACCACCAGAAGCAGGAGACAAAGACCACCCGAAGCAGGAGACAAAGACCACCAGAAGCAGGAGACAAAGACCACCAGAAGCAGGAGACAGAGACCACCAGAAGCAGGAGACAAAGACCGCCAGAAGCAGGAGACAACGACCACCAGAAGCAGGAGACAAAGACCACCCGAAGCAGGAGACAAAGACCACCAGAAGCAGGAGACAAACACCACCAGAAACAGGAGACAGAGACCACCCGAAGCAGGAGACAAAGACCACCCGAAGCAGGAGACAAAGACCACCAGAAGCAGGACACGTCCTCCCTGACAGCTCACCTCTTCCCCAGCAGAAGCGGTGAACGCTGCTCAGTAAAGCAGATGAGGCAGATAGGTAGGTTGTGAAACGGTGGAGGTGGGCGATGTGGAGGAAGAGGAGGAAGAGCGGAGGTGTGTGGCTCATGATGAGACAGACGGCAGGTTTGTGCTCGGTTGCATCGGCTGAAGCCGGTACGTCATAGTCAGTCGGTAGGCCGCAGCTAGTTTGGGGTTGATTCTCGAGCTGGGATATGATCCAAATAAACTGGACCAGGCTGTGCAAAAGGACACCATCAGAAACGCTTCTGTGCTTGAAGACTTTCTACAGTGTGCAGAGCCGCTCAGCCCCCACTAGTGGACTCTGAAGGTCTCGGTCACAGTGACGCAGACTGAGTTTTATTTTTGTCTGCAAAATGAAAGGGAAGCTGCGATTCCTTTTGTAAATAATGGATTGGAAATGGGTTTTGAACGATGCGAGGGCTCTAAATAGACGAGTCTCTTTTGTCTAAACAGATCCGTCTCGGGTTTTCTGGTGCACCGCCTGCATTTTTCACTGTCCGTCAGTAAACTAATGGCCTACTGACGGAAAGCAGAGCAATTTGAATATTCTGGTCACACATCATGGAAATAATTGGCCCTCTTGCCTCATCTGTAAAGGAGAGGATTGCATGCACACGCACAGACACACACACACACACAGACACACACAGACACACACACACACACACACACACACACACACACACACACACACACACACACACACACACACACACACACACACACACACACACACACACACACAAGGCAAGCTGACTGCTTTCAAAGAAGAGCTTTTACCTCTATGCAATATCCATCCATCCATTATCTGAACCGCTTATCCTGCTCTCGGGATCACGGGGGATGCTGGAGCCCATCCCACTATCCCAGCAGTCACTGGGCGGCAGGCGGGGAGACACCCTGGACAGGCCGCCCGGCCATCACAGGGCCGAGACACACACACACGTTCATACCTAGGGGCAATCCAGCTCGAATCCCCATGTTACCCCCGACTTGGTCGGGCGTCCCTACAGACACAATTGGCCGTGTCTGCGGGTGGGAAGCCGGATGTGGGTATGTGTCCTAGTCGCTACACTAGCGCCTCCTCTGGTCGGTCGGGGCGCCTATTCGGGGGGAGGGGGAACTGGGGGGGAATAGCGTGATCCTCCCACGCGCTACATCCCCCTGGTGAAACTCCTCACTGTCAGGTGAAAAGAAGCGGCTGGCGACTCCACATGTATGGGAGGAGGCATGTGGTAGTCTGCAGCCCTCCCCGGACCGGCAGAGGGGGTGGAGCAGCGACCGGGACGGCTCGGAAGAGTGGGGTAATTGGCTGGATACAATTGGGGAGAAAAAGGGAGGGGGGCGGGGCCTTAGCCAGTAGATGACCATTAAAACCTTTAGCGATCTCATATGTATATGCACACACGGTCCTGTAGAGCGGGTCGTCTAGTAATCAGACGGTCGCTGGTTCGATCCCCGGCTGCTCCAGAGAGCGTGCCGAAGTGTCCTCGAGCACGACACTGAACTCCTAACTGCTCCTGATGAGCGAGGTTGGCGCCTTGCATGGCAGCCTCCACCATCAGTGTGTGAATGTGTGTGTGAGGCATATACTCTGTAATCAGTTTGAGTGGTCGGTAGAGACTAGAAAAGTGGTCGGTAGAGACTAGAGAAGTGGTCGGTAGACTAGAAAAGTGGTCGGTAGAGACTAGAAAAGTGGTCGGTAGAGACTAGAAAAGTGGTCAGTGGAGACTAGAAAAGTGGTCAGTAGAGACTAGAAAAGTGGTCGGTAGACTAGAAAAGTGGTCGGTAGAGACTAGAAAAGCGGTCGGTAGAGACTAGAAAAGTAGTCGGTAGAGACTAGAAAAGTGGTCGGTAGACTAGAAAAGTGGTCGGTAGACTAGAAAAGTGGTCAATAGAGACTAGAAAGTGGTCGGTAGAGACTAGAAAAGTGGTCAGTAGAGTCTAGAAAAGTGGTCGGTAGAGACTAGAAAAGCAGTCGGTGGAGACTAGAAAAGCGGTCGGTAGAGACTAGAAAAGTGATCGGTAGAGACTAGAAAAGTGGTCAGTAGAGTCTAGAAAAGTGGTCGGTAGAGTCTAGAAAAGCGGTCGGTAGAGACTAGAAAAGTAGTCAGTAGAGACTAGAAAAGGGGTCGGTAGAGACTAGAAAAGCGATCGGTGGAGACTAGTAAAATTGGTCGGTAGAGACTAGAAAAGTGGTCAGTGGAGACTAGAAAAGTGGTCAGTAGAGACTAGAAAAGTGGTCGGTAGAGACTAGAAAAGTGATCGGTAGACTAGAAAAGCGGTCGGTAGAGACTAGAAAAGTGGTCGGTAGAGACTAGAAACGCGGTCAGTAGATACTAGAAAAGTGGTCAGTAGAGACTAGAAAAGCGATCGGTGGAGACTAGAAAAGTGGTAGGTAGACTAGAAAAGTGATCGGTAGAGACTAGAAAAGCGGTCGGTAGAGACTAGAAAAGTAGTCAGTAGAGACTAGAAAAGGGGTCGGTAGACTAGAAAAGTGGTCGGTAGACTAGAAAAGCGGTCGGTGGAGACTAGAAAAGCGGTCGGTAGAGACTAGAAACGCGGTCAGTAGAGACTAGAAAAGCGGTCAGTAGAGACTAGAAAAGTGGTTGGTAGACTAGAAAAGTGGTCGGTAGAGACTAGAAAAGTGGTCGGTAGAGACTAGAAAAGCCGTCGGCAGAGACTAGAAAAGCGGTCGGTAGAGACTAGAAAAGCGATCGGTAGAGACTAGAAAAGCGATCGGTGGAGACTAGAAAAGTGGTCGGTAGAGACTAGAAAAGTGGTCGGTAGAGACTAGAAAAGTGGTCGGTAGACTAGAAAAGTGGTCGGTAGAGACTAGAAAAGTGATCGGTAGACTAGAAAAGCGGTCGGTAGAGACTAGAAAAGTGGTCGGTAGAGACTAGAAACGCGGTCAGTAGAGACTAGAAAAGTGGTCAGTAGAGACTAGAAAAGTGGTCGGTAGACTAGAAAAGTGGTCGGTAGAGACTAGAAAAGTGATCGGTAGACTAGAAAAGCGGTCGGTAGAGACTAGAAAAGTGGTCGGTAGAGACTAGAAACGCGGTCAGTAGAGACTAGAAAAGTGGTCAGTAGAGACTAGAAAAGCGATCGGTGGAGACTAGAAAAGTGGTCGGTAGACTAGAAAAGTGATCGGTAGAGACTAGAAAAGTGGTCGGTAGAGACTAGAAAAGTGGTCAGTAGAGACTAGAAAAGTGGTCAGTAGAGACTAGAAAAGTGGTCGGTAGACTAGAAAAACGCCATATAAATGCAGTCCATTTACCACGCCTCGTATCCACGTGTCCGTCCCGTAGGTGGGGCTGCATGACAGTTGCCCTGCAGTAAGGGGCCGACTGAAGCAACGGAGAGGAATCAGAATCGGCTCTACTGGCCGAGTGTGCGTGCACACGAGGAATTTGACTCCGGCACGCGGCAGCTTGCAGACGTCACTCACACAGGGGGGAAGGAAGAAAAAACACAGAAAAAAAAAGAAAAAGAAGACCAACTCTGGAAAAACAACACAGCCGTTGCCCCAATGTGTCCTTCACGTCAAGTCGCCCCGTTATTTATCTCTCACGCGCTCTGTCACCCGAGGTCAACTGACCGGTCCGCTGCTGCGGGATCTCGGTCCGCCGCGTCCAGTTTCGGACACTTGGGGCGCTGCGGCTCGCCTGAAATGGCGGCGCCCCTATGTGGTTTTTCCTCACTCCGGCCCGGTGTCCCGCAGCTCATCGACGTTTGATTCCCCGAGGCCGACGTGCACAGACCGGTGGACCGACCGGGTCTGGTTCAGACTGGTTTGGGCCGAGCTGGACCAGCTCTTTTTAATGTGTCACAGTGGCGTTTTCTTAGTTCTGCTACGACTCTGGATCTCGGACCAGCGTCCAAGCCAGTTGGTAATCTGTGTGTGGTTTTGTGGGGGGGCGGATGGCAGAGGAACACCTAAATAGCAGAATTCTTCCCATACTGTGGTTTCGGTGATGGATGTTGGAAGGAGGTCGACGTCTCCGGAGAGAGCCAGGAACTAGACTCAGGCCGAGACGGGCTCCCGCTCTGTTTTCTATTCATAGAAAAGTCACTTCGTCATCGGGGGAAACCGCGGCATGTCAGGACTAACAAACAAGTAGAACGCGAACAAAACAAAACCCAGAGCTTGGGGAGGGGACCTCGCTGGCGGGCTTCGCGTCGACGTGAAAACGAGAGGGCCGCGGGCGTCTACGTCGAGGCTTTACTTCAGGATCCAGACCAGAGGGGGCGCTAGAGCAGCGACCGGCACACATACCGACATCCGGCCTCCCACCCGCAGACACGGCTAGTTGTGTCTGTAGGGACGCCCGACCGAGCCGGAGGTAACGCGAGGATTCAAACCGGCGGTCCCCGTGTTGCTAGGCAACGGGATGGACCGCTACGCTACCCGGATGCCCCTCACATTTCTCTTATATTTTGATATCTTGCAGACATAGTATGGCGTCTGCGCTGCTGGTACATTTCAGAGATGTAATACTGCACTGACAAATCCGGCTCGGGCTCATCATATTACCTGTTTGGTAATGTAATTCAGACCTCATTCTGTGGGTACTTTTAGGTAAAAGAATCTACCTTATTGATCGATTGATTGATCATTAATTTCGACAATATTGTGTATCAGGATACGAGGCAGCTACAGTTTTAACCATACTGCGTAAAGACTCCGCCCCCTCCCTTCTGCCTGGGAGAAGCCTTGGGAACAAGCAAGCTGATTGACAGCATTTAGGGGCCAATGGAAATGCTGGGTTGTGAAGCACTCTCCTGATTGGCTGATAGGGAGCAGGCGCAGAGGAAATGTTCTGTCTGTTTTCAGCCGCTAGGGCGGCGACAGAGGCCAGGGTTTTTTTTCTTCTCTACGCGTATCTACGTACTTGATAGGCTGTGGAAAGAGTTTGACAATATAATATATAAAAAGTCTTCTAAATTAAAATCACCGATCGACACTTAAAGCGTACAATCTAGGACCAGGCAATATCGACAAAATCAAATATCGCCACATCTTAACCGAATGACTCCATATTGATAAATGTGACTGTGTTCGGGAGATGATTGGTGCTTTCGTGAGATCTTTACGCACAAGGAAATGCTGTGAAATTATCATTAGTAACGTAGATATGATGGCCAAGCAGGCAGAGACGGTCACTGTCCATTGCACTCGGTTAAGGCAGCTGAATAAGATCCAGAAATCGTCTCACTTCGACTTCTTCTGTTTGTCAAATGCACAGCAATGCAGCCTTGGCCGGCCCTGCTGGCAGTGAAGTGCTTAGGCATCAGTTCAACCTCAAAAAAGTAAAAAGAAGATTACATAACTTGACTGTAATGCAGCCATCAAGACCAGGGGAATGACAGCATTACTGTTATATCACCGTATTACCAGAACCCAAAAATCCCACATCACATCTGGTCTCATATCATGCTATCGATATTATTTTATACTACTCTGTTGCCCAGCTGCTCCACTAATTCTCTCTCGTTTAACGTCAGCGGTCACGCATGGTGCACGGTGGCCCAGTGGTCAGCACTGTTGTCTCGCAGCAAAAAGGTCCCGGGTTCGAACCCCAGGCCGTCCCAGCTCCTTTCTGTGTGGAGTTTGCATGTTCTCCCCGGGCGCTCCGGTTTCCTCCCACCATTAAAAAGACATGCATGTTAGGGTTAACACCCCTGTCTGCGCCCCTGAGCAAGGCAGTGGAAAGAGGAACTGCGGTTGGTCCCCGGGTGCTGCAGCAGCCCACTGCTCCTATACAATAGGATGGGTTAAATGCGGATTACAAATTCATTGTTAGAATACAATTTGGGGCATCCAGATGGTGTAGCGGACCGTTGCCTACCAACACAGAGATCGGCGGTTCGAATCCCCGTGTTACCTCTGGCCGGATGTAGGTATGTGTCCTGGTCGCTACACTAGCGCCTCCTCTGGTCGGCCAGGGTGCCTGTTCAGTGGGGTTGGGGGAACTGGGGGCAATAGCGTGATCCTCCCATGCGCTACGTCCTCCTCGGGGAACTCCTCACCGTCAGGCGGAAGGAAGCGGCTGGCGACTCCACATGTGGGCGATCTGCACCCTTGGCCTTCGAGCTCGGGGTCGGGCCTCCATTTCTCCACGTGACGCCGTGTGTGCGCTCTCACGTACTCGCTGGTCTGAGCTACTCCCTGGCGCCCTTTGCCAAGGCGCCACCTCCACAATGCCAGGAAGGTGTTCAGGCCGTAGACACATGTCACCGGGGGAACCAAAGATCCGCATTTAAGAGGAAAGAGGAAGTGTTCTCGATTCACCCCGGGCCGAGGGAGAACCGAAAAGGTCAAAGGCTGCATTTACAAACCGCTATGCAATTTCGTTGGAACGCGTTATGCAAATGCCATGAAATGGCAGAAAGGGCCCTTTTTATATTTATCTATTTATACCGAACACTAATCTTCTGATAAGCTCGTGTTCTGATGTCAGGAAATGACGGGGGCGTGTTTGCTTTGGCTAGCTTGAAAAAGTCGGCGACACCGCGTAGCTCTCTCTCTCGTAGAACAATGTGTAATTGTAACGCACACTTACAAGAACATGATCTTCATCAGGTTCATCAGGTTCATCGGGTTGATTAAAACTCGTTCTGCAGGAGCGAGTGAGTGTCATGGACCTTTTTTTTTTAACTCTTATGGCTGACAGTAAAACAAGACTGGGGTGTCCGGGTGGCATAGTGGTCTATTCCGTTGGCCTACCAACACGGGGATCGGCGGTTCGAATCCCCGTGTTACCTCCGGCTTGGTCGGGCGCCCCTACGGACACAATTGGCCGTGTCTGCGGGTGGGAAGCCGGATGTGGGTCTGTGTCCTGGTCGCTACACTAGCGCCTCCTCCGGTCAGTCAGGGTGCCTATTCGGGGGGGAGGGGCAACTGGGGGAGATGGCGTGATCCTCCCACGTGCTACATCCCTCCTGGTGAAACTCCTCACTGTCAGTCTGCAGCCCTCCCCGGGACGGCAGAGGGGGGTGGAGCAGCGACCGGGAGGGCTCAGAAGAGTGGGGTAATTGGCCAAATACAATTGGGGAGAAAAGGGGGGGGGGTGGGATCCGTTGTCGAATAAAGTGGCTTCTATTCTGGCTTTCCTTTCATTCACTCAGAGATGCATCTCTCTCTCTCTCTCTCTCTCTCTCTCTCTCCCCCTCCCTCCCCCCACCCCCCCTGCAGGTTTTGTCCCTCATTGCATTTATCTGCATAGAGACCATCATGATGTGCTCCCCCTGTGGAGGGGTCTACTTCTTCGAGTTTGTCAGCTGCAGTGCCTATGTCGTGACAGGGGGCCTGCTCCTCGTCTTCAGCCTCAACCTGCACGCCAAGTTGCCCCTCGTCAACTGGAACCTCACGGTACTCGCACACATTTAGACTTTGAGCAGGTAGTGGCTCAGCTGCCCGTGTCGCGCAACTGTGGTGTCCACCGGGTCACGAGGAGGTGGCCCCCGATGAAAGAAAAACTGTTTCACTTTAAAAGCATGGAGGATAATGGGTGAAAGTACAGCGGGAGTAGTTGTGGTAGTGTTAGTAGGATGTGCGACGTGTGCTGCGAGTACAAAACTAGTCCGCATACTTCGTCCAGCGCTGGTTACGTCTGAGTACTTGCCTAGATACACACATTAGTATTTTATGGGCTGCAGCGGAGGATCATTTACAAAGCACAGTGGAAAAACTGCTGCTCGCTGCCTTTCTAGAGGTCACACAACTTGCTCGACTATAGACCTGGATGGTAGGTTACATGGATAACCGTCGGTGTCAGGTTGCGGTATTGTGTTCCTGGCGCTGTACGTTCGAGACCCATTCCACCGGCCTCGGTTAATTCAACCTTTAGAAACCAACACCTGGGATCCGCAATAAATCCATGCACGTTTTCACTGGGTTTTTTTTTTTTTTTTACGGGATCAGTAGTGCAGCAAAAATGTCACCCCATCCATTCGCACCCTTGCAACGTGCAAGCTTGTCTATTTTTTCCCCCAGCAATCTTTTGAGTGACAAGTTGATGACAAGTCAAATTGGCGGGGAGCAGGGTACCTTTAAAAATAGATGCAAGAATGACACGAGGCCCATCATTTGGGTAAATATCAAGTTTACAATGCACAGACTTGCGGCGGGGGGGGGGTTCTGCCGTAGCAAGCTAAGTGAAAAGAGACATTTGCAAATTCTTAGTTTATGCAGGCTGGCGGGCCGGGCCGGGCCGGGGCCGTGTAGCATTAGCTGCAGAGCGGGGTAGATACAGTAACAGCGGCTCCCCGCTAATGCTTTTTCCATAAAGGATCACAGTGTTGGCAGAGCTTTGCAAGATTCCAAGCTAATTCACCGCAAATGAAGTGTCTTATGTCTTACCAGTTGTACAACACACCTTCAGACTTCCCCTTGTCTTGTCTAACAAACCTGAACGTTGTCATTTCTGTATTTGTAAAGGGGCTAATTTCACTGTTAACGAAGAAATGAGATTATATCAAACTTCCCTAAACACTTCCTCATCCTGGCCAGGAATAAGCATTTTGTACTTGTGAAAACGTTGGTTGAGAAACATTGTTGAGGGGGCGTCCAGGTGGCACGGCGGTCTATTCCGTCGCCTACCAACAGGGGGATCCTGGTTCGAATCCCCGTGTTACCTCCGGCTCGGTCGGGCGTCCCTACAGACACAAATGGCCGTACCCACGGGTGGGAAGCCGGATGTGGGTATGTGTCCTGGTCGCTGCACTAGCGCCCCCTCTGGTTGATCGGGGCGCCTGTTCGGGGGAGGGGGGGGGAATAGTGTGATCTTCCCACGCGCTACGTCCCCCTGGCAAAACTCCTACTGTCAGGTGAAAAGAAGTGGCTGGTGACTCCACATGTGGTAGGTAGTCCGCAGCCCTCCCCGGATCGGCGGGGGGGTGGAGCAGCGACTGGGACGGCTCAGAGGAGTGGGGTAATTGGCCGGATACGAGAAAATGGGGGGGGGGGGGAGATTGGTTGATGGTAAGTGGAAGAGTAAAAAGTATTAACTACTGGCTTCGGAGAAAGTGTGCTTCCCTTTCCTCGTGATCCTGGTGGACATCCAGCAACTGAGCCCAGTGAAGCTAATCTCACCGCTCGACGTGCCTTCACACTGCACGTACACACACAAAAAAAGGTGGCCGTCGTTATAAACAGCACAGCGGCACCAAAAACAAGGATCAGTTTCATATGTAAATATGGGCGGGGCCACTAGCTAGAGTTTCAATGGCCATGTGTACTGTTCACAGAGGGTTGGGGAATAGTTGCAATCACAACATTGTAAGATGGTGACAGATGTGCTCCCGGTTCTCGGATGGTCGTTCCCTCTTCACATAGGTGGCCTCTTTGACTCCCCGTTCAAACCAGCGTTCCCATAGGGCGGAGTGGCCACCGGCCTGTAGACTGTGGAGTCCTGGCCTGACGTGTTAGCTCTCCTGTGTTGTGGCCACTCCGCCCTATCAAGGATGTTCACATCCTTGATAGGGCGGAGTGGCCACCGGCCTGTAGACTGTGGAGTCCTGGCCTGACGTGTTAGCTCTCCCGTGTTGTGTCATCCTCTTGGCCAGCGTCTGTTTGGTTTCCCCGATATACAAGTCACGGCACTCCTCATCCGTCACCATTTAACAACACCGCGATTGCAACGATTCCCTAATCCCGTCTGACTAGTCCACACGGCCGTTGTAATTCTAGTTCGTGGTCGCGGCAGTTTGCATATGAATCCGGTCCTCGTTTTGGGTCGTTACGCCGCTGTGTCGTTTCTCAGGGCGGGGATACCGGAGGCCGTTGAGACGGAAGAGGTGGGTGATGAAACCGTCTCCCAGTAACCGACCGCTGTGTCCGGATGAACTGGTTCAGCTTTTCTGTGATTTCCTTACCTGGATTATTGAGCGTGTGGAAAGACACGGGATCCACCAGTTGGGAGTTTGGAGCGCCAGAAAACACAGCGTCGACCCCCCCCCCCTTATCTTTGATAATAGACAACTTGGTTTAACCCACACAGAGTTCTGGGTAACACTTTGTTGAACACCTTTTTTTAATTTGGATTTTATGGGTTTGGAAGAAACGGCGCCGGTGTAGCGTTCCAGATACAACAGCCTCTCTCTCTCTCTGCAGATCGCGGCGTGTTTGGTTGCCACCCCGCAGTGCAGGCTGAGCCCCACCGTGTTTATATCTATCGAGTTCAAAGCTGCTTCTGTCACGCCGGACCTCTCAGAATTTCACCATTTGTGCAGCCTTAACCATAAAACCACTTCTGCTGTCGCCCTCTTTTCCTCACACCGGACCGCAGACTGGTGCTGCTGTTGTGCCGCTACGGCGTCGGCTGTTTCATAACGCGCGCAGAGGCCCTTCGGCGTGGCCATGTCAATAAAATTATGTGCTACCTGATCCAGTCCTGCTCAGTTCACTCACTAGGATGTCTTTGGCAGTGCTGCGGGGGAAACACAGGCCCAAATTCCCTCCTTCCCCCCCCTTTTTACCAGGAAATGAACACGGCCCCGGGGCCTTGTTGCATCGCCTTGCGTGGTGGCTTTCACAGGGTTGAGTTTCTGGGTGTAGCTTCTACACAAACAAACAGGTTTAGCTTTATGTTTTGGTTAGACATACAGATGAAGAAGAGTCGATGGGTTTCTTTTTCTCTCATTTGGATGACAGTAAATCCTCGCCCTGTCTTGATTCTGTCCCCCCCCCCCCGCCCCCCCAGTATCATGACTGTCAAAGGACCACCCCTGGTCCTACCACCAGCACTGTTGTTTCTTTGAATAGTCACAGCCAAATAACCTACCGCCATACCAAGAGGTGCCGGCATAGAAAAGAGGCAGCTCCGGGCGTCCGGGTAGCGTGGCGGTCTGTTCCGTTGCCTACCAACGCAGGGATCGCCCGTTCGAATCTCCGTGTTACCTCCGGCTTGTTTGGGCATCCTTCCGAACGCAATTGGCCGTGTCTGTGGGTGGGAAGCTGGATGTGGGTATGTGTCCTGGTCACTGCACCAGCGCCTCCTCTGTTCAGGTGGCTCCTCCCACACGCTACGTCCCCCTGGCGAAACTCCTCACTGTCAGGAGAAAAGAAGCGGCCGGCGACCCCACAAGTATCGGAGGAGGCATGTGGTAGTCTGCAGCCCTCCCCGGATCGCCAGGCGGGGTGGAGCAGCGACCGGGACGGCTCAACAGCCTCCAGGGGGGCGATAGTGACGGGCTCCAAGAGATACCTCCTCGTCGCCCTCAGCACTTAGGTCAGTCCGACAGGTCGTGGAAGCGGGGCAGGCTAAGCTAACTGCTAGCCCACGCAGACCGGCAGTTGCGACAGTCATCCTGGCTAGCGTTCGCTCCCTTGGACAGTGATTTTTGTTGTTGTGTAGTTGGCTATATGTGTTAGTTTAGATAGATGTGATAGTTAGTATGTGTGTTCTTGTAGTTTTCGGATCTGTGTTTGTGTCTTTGTGTTGCGCTGCGGTGGGCTGGGGGAAACGATATTTCATTTCATCTCACGTATGGAAGAACATGAAATGAAATGACAAATAATGTGCTCCTGATTGTCTCCCTTTACTGTAATTCAGCCTTTAAGACCAGACAATGACAACATTTGCGTTATACCGCCGTAACACAATGGCCCAAATCCCAAACATAAAGTCCCGTATGTCAAGTTAACATCAATATATTGCCCCGCTCTAGCAGCAGCAGGGGTAGTTCAAGTTAGCGGTTGCACAGCAAGCTTATATTATACTATAGTGTTGTAAAGGAAGGTCTTTATGTGACTGTGTGTAGGGTTAAACTCGGCCCAGGAGCGAAACGGTAGACTTTCTCTGTACAGCTCAGCGGGTCGACTCCGGTTCGTTCTGAGCAGAGCAGCTTCTGCAGCACGTTAAGTGTAGCGGTACAGAGCCAGGACTCCCGGTAAAACTGCACGCTGATGAGACCCGTCAGCCAGCATGTTGCTAGCATCTCCGTTTCACAAGCACTGACTTAACACACAATTATGCAAGTGCAGAAACTGGCCGTGTGTGTGTGTGTTTGACTCTACATTTCTCTTTCAATGACTTTGTTCAACTGGAAGTTGTTCCACCAGGCAAAGTGTGTAGTCCAACACGCACACAGGAAAAAGAAAAAAGAAGCGTTGGGGGGGGGGTTGGGGCAGTTATTACCCGCTGCAGTGATTAATCTATCATCAGCTCAGAGACCAGCTCTCTGAATTCCTGTTGACTTTACCTCCAGCTGGAGTCGACTGAAAGCTCTTCTGGTTTTCACAGCTGAGCTTCACCACCGGCAGCACCAGAAATGAAATACCCTTTTTATTTGACTTCCAAGACGTCGTGTGTAGCAATGAAACCTGCAGGGCAGTTTTCTTCCACGCCAAGGGTGACTGTTAATACCAACCAAGAAGTCCATGGTGTGCGTGTGTGTGTCTGTGTTTATCTGTGTGTGTGTGTGCACGTGAATGTGTGTGTCTGTGTGTGCAAGCGTGTGTGTGCATGTGTGTGCATGCACATGTATCTGTGTGCGTGCATGTGTGTCAGGGGGTGCATATGTGTGTGTCTGTGTAGGAGCGTGCGTGCGTGTGCATGTGTGTGTCTGTGTGCATGTGTGTGCTGTGCATGCACACGTGTGTGTCTGTGTGTGAGCACACGCATGCATATGTGTGTGTCTGCGAGCGCGCACGTATGTATGTGTGTGCATGCATGTGGCTGTGTGTGTGCATACGTGTGTGTGTGTGTATCATTTAAAGATTGACAGAGTGCTGGTCTGGTTGGGATGGGGAATGCAGAAATGACTGCAGCAGAAAGCAGCTGGGGTCAGCTGGAGGTTCTGGTTGTGGGATGTATAGAGAGTATTAGAACCAACAGAAGTTGTGGGATGTATAGAGTATTAGAACCAACAGAAGTTGTGGGATGTATAGAGAGTATTAGATCCAAGAGAAGTTGTGGGATGTATAGAGAGTATTAGAACCAACAGAAGTTGTGGGATGTATAGAGAACATTAGATCCAACAAAAGTTGGGGGATGTATAGAGAATATTAGATCTAACAGAAGTTGTGGGATGTATAGAGAACATTAGATCTAACAGAAGTTGTGGGATGTATAGAGAATATTAGAACCAACAGAAGTTGTGGGATGTATAGCGAGTATTAGAACCAACAGAAGTTGTGGGATGTATAGAGAACATTAGAACCAACAGAAGTTGTGGGATGTATAGAGAGCATTAGAACCAACAGAAGTTGTGGGATGTATAGAGAACATTAGAACCAACAGAAGTTGTGGGATGTATAGAGAGCATTAGAACCAACAGAAGTTGTGGGATGTATAGAGAACATTAGAACCAACAGAAGTTGTGGGATGTATAGAGAGTATTAGAACCAACAGAAGTTGTGGGATGTATAGAGAACATTAGAACCAAGAGAAGTTGTGGGATGTATAGAGAGCATTAGATCCAAGAGAAGTTGTGGGATGTATAGAGAGTATTAGAACCAACAGAAGTTGTGGGATGTATAGAGAACATTAGATCCAACAAAAGTTGGGGGATGTATAGAGAATATTAGATCTAACAGAAGTTGTGGGATGTATAGAGAACATTAGATCTAACAGAAGTTGTGGGATGTATAGAGAATATTAGAACCAACAGAAGTTGTGGGATGTATAGCGAGTATTAGAACCAACAGAAGTTGTGGGATGTATAGAGAACATTAGAACCAACAGAAGTTGTGGGATGTATAGAGAGCATTAGAACCAACAGAAGTTGTGGGATGTATAGAGAACATTAGAACCAACAGAAGTTGTGGGATGTATAGAGAGCATTAGAACCAACAGAAGTTGTGGGATGTATAGAGAACATTAGAACCAACAGAAGTTGTGGGATGTATAGAGAGTATTAGAACCAACAGAAGTTGTGGGATGTATAGAGAACATTAGAACCAAGAGAAGTTGTGGGATGTATAGAGAGCATTAGATCCAAGAGAAGTTGTGGGATGTATAGAGAGTATTAGAACCAACAGAAGTTGTGGGATGTATAGAGAGTATTAGAACCAACAGAAGTTGTGGGATGTATAGAGAACATTAGAACCAAGAGAAGTTGTGGGATGTATAGAGAGTATTAGAACCAACAGAAGTTGTGGGATGTATAGAGTATTAGAACCAACAGAAGTTGTGGGATGTATAGAGAGTATTAGATCCAAGAGAAGTTGTGGGATGTATAGAGAGTATTAGAACCAACAGAAGTTGTGGGATGTATAGAGAACATTAGATCCAACAAAAGTTGGGGGATGTATAGAGAATATTAGATCTAACAGAAGTTGTGGGATGTATAGAGAACATTAGATCTAACAGAAGTTGTGGGATGTATAGAGAATATTAGAACCAACAGAAGTTGTGGGATGTATAGCGAGTATTAGAACCAACAGAAGTTGTGGGATGTATAGAGAACATTAGAACCAACAGAAGTTGTGGGATGTATAGAGAGCATTAGAACCAACAGAAGTTGTGGGATGTATAGAGAACATTAGAACCAACAGAAGTTGTGGGATGTATAGAGAGCATTAGAACCAACAGAAGTTGTGGGATGTATAGAGAACATTAGAACCAACAGAAGTTGTGGGATGTATAGAGAGTATTAGAACCAACAGAAGTTGTGGGATGTATAGAGAACATTAGAACCAAGAGAAGTTGTGGGATGTATAGAGAGCATTAGATCCAAGAGAAGTTGTGGGATGTATAGAGAGTATTAGAACCAACAGAAGTTGTGGGATGTATAGAGAACATTAGATCCAACAAAAGTTGGGGGATGTATAGAGAATATTAGATCTAACAGAAGTTGTGGGATGTATAGAGAACATTAGATCTAACAGAAGTTGTGGGATGTATAGAGAATATTAGAACCAACAGAAGTTGTGGGATGTATAGCGAGTATTAGAACCAACAGAAGTTGTGGGATGTATAGAGAACATTAGAACCAACAGAAGTTGTGGGATGTATAGAGAGCATTAGAACCAACAGAAGTTGTGGGATGTATAGAGAACATTAGAACCAACAGAAGTTGTGGGATGTATAGAGAGCATTAGAACCAACAGAAGTTGTGGGATGTATAGAGAACATTAGAACCAA
>NC_079214.1:11290096-11342596 GCF_029633865.1 Lampris incognitus | reverse complement strand
GTGACATGTGTCTACGGCCTGAACACCTTCCTGGCGGTGCGGAAGTGGCGCCTTGGCAACGGGAGCCAGGGAGTAGCTCAGACCAGCGAGTACATGAGAGCCCGCACGGCATCGCGCGGGGAAATGGAGGCCCGGCCCGAGCTCGCGTGAAGACCGACCGGGCAGACGGAGGAGAACCGAGATGGTGAGAGTTTCTTACCCTCCGAGAATGGCAGAAGCTGAGAGTAACGCCACTCTGCCGTCAGGGTGGCGTTGGATTTTATTCCAGGGTAGAAGGCCCAGCTGTAGTGTCCTGTTTAGATGGGGCCCTCCAGCAGACACGACAACACGATGACACTTTAACACACCCTTTAACTTCCCCTCCATTGGCTCCGTCTATTCGCTGAACTTTTTATCACGCACTACGCTTGATGCGGTGCAGAAATGAAACCGAGTTAAGACGAGGCGAGACTGAGGATATCCACCAAGAAGGTTTCGTTCAGCAGAACTTCTACTTTAGATCGGTGTGAAGGAGGACCCCCGCAGGGGGCCAGAGAGAGAGAGACTGATTCCACACATTTCTGCTGAAGCAGGCGTCGGTTTTCTCTGACGCGTCTTCTTACAAAGTTGCGTGCTCAACTGTGAATGGGAAGAGAGTCGGTGAAGGTCAAGTATCCCATGACGTGCATGTGTGAAGACTCTTGTCTCCGTGACGATGGCCGACATCCCGTCTGGTGCTTCGGTACCAGGCGTGTGCAGCGTACTACGACTCCGTGTACCAGAGCAACCTTGCATATGGGGACCCACTGGGCTGCTGACTGGACCTGCAGCACATGACTCCTGACTACCTGAGGTACCACCTTGTTTCCCGTCTGTCCAGGATACACATCAGCCTACGGCTATGACATGTAGGGCTGGGCTACGATGTGTAGGGCTGGGCTACGACATGTAGGACTGGGCTACGATGTGTAGGGCTGGGCTACAACATGTAGGACTGGGCTACGACATGTAGGACTGGGCTACGACGTGTAGGACTGGCTCTTAAGATGTTTCCAGGATTCGATGTGTTGCTGCAAATAGTTTTTTCCCCCCTTTTGCCCTAACTAATTTTTACGAATGCCTTTTAACTTGACTCATAGCCGCTGTAAAATCCTTCGCTGCCGGCAATTATACATGCACAGGGTCTGTCCGACTGCAATAAGCGAAGGTAGAAACAGCAATTGGTTAACTATGGAAAAAAAAAAAGAGGAATATATTTTTCTAAGAGGATATCGTTGCAGGTTTGACGACATTGAGACCAACTTATGAATCAGCGGCCTTCAGGATGTCAGGAAATCAGTCGTGGGAGGATCAGTTGATCCGTATAGCTGCCCTCAGAGTTCATTAAAACACACATGCACACATGCAAGTTTCTCTTAATAACGCATTAAGAGACATGGTCTAAGCTGCTCCTCTTCGTTCTCTCGGTCACACTCACAGTGCAGAATCTGAACTCGGGTGGGGTAAATGTTAAACGTTTTGTTTGATGACGCGCAGGTTTCTAGTGGCGTGGTGGCTTCATGGTCAGCGTTGTTTGCAAGAGGGTTCTGGGTTCAGTCCCAGCACCTTGTGTGTGTGTTCTCCTCATGATCACGTGACTTTCTCCTGGGTACTGAGATTCCTTCCCACGATCCAATGACATGCATGTTCGATGAATTGAAGACTCACAAATTGCGCAATGGGGTATATGGTGGGTGTGTGTGCATGCATGCATGCATTTGTGCATGCATGCATGTGCATGTGTGTGTGTGTGAAGGCACTGTCATGGACTGATGATCTGTCCAGGGTGACTCCCTGTCTTCTCCCAAACGCCTGCTTGGACGGACTCCAGCCCACCACCACCCCGACTTGGATTAAGTGGATGTAGAAAGACGGATGGATGAATGTCACTGTTGTACATATCTACGAGTGGTACGAAGTTGTGGTACATTTGGAAACAAGTCAAAGGTGACCTGGTCAAAAACAGTGCCCTATATATAAGCCTATATATATTTCTCAGGTATTGACCAACTTTTAATTCCAATGTTGCTTTTCCAAAACCAGTCCACAGTGAAGTCGTGGGATGCCTGACCCTGAAAAACTGTATTTGCTCGACGACGTCGCCCTCCCGATCATGGTTATGTTCGAACCGTCACACAGAAGGAAGACGTGTGGGCGGACGATCTCGAGGTTAAAAGTAGATCGACGTAAACGTGGGGGGTGGGAATGCGGCGAAGAGAGGCGTCGGAGCTCCTCCTCTGTATCTTATCGATTAAAACCAGAAATGTCTGTGTATATATCCATCACATATGTCGTATTACTCAGTCCCTATCGATCCACAATGCAGCTGTTATACGCGCCTTCTGATCTCCTGAGTACACTACTGGTTCTCTTACCATTCCTCTTTCCTTCCTTTCATGCCATCATACCATCATATTTTCCATTCAGCCACTGTATCTAACATAAAGAAGTGATGCTTAAGCTAGAAACAAGAAGTTATCATACACGCCTGTGTCTTGGTAGGTTGAAGGAAAAAAATGTTGACCTTGATTTTTTTTTTTAATGTCTTACATTGTGCTAATATATTGTATTTACAGTATAATATCATTCCAAGAGCGTGCTTTATATATTGTTGAAGACCTTTGTTGTGTGTATATGTGGCTTATGGTGAAGGTTGTACAGGCTTTAAATGGACTGTGGAGCACCAGCTGTGTTAAATATATATTTTGAGTGACAATAATGGATCGAGTTCAAGGCCTTGTGTCAGATTCTTTGTACGCGAGGGAACTTAACAGATTTTCTGTAATGCAATATATTGAATTTTTAATGGTAACTTTATATAGTGGTTTACAGACCTGGGCAGGAATGCATTTGAACACGGGCTTCGTTTTAAACACGTTGACGGGGTTGAGCTACTCTTGCAAGACGCCCGAACTGCCTCAAACTGGATGTTTATTTGCATGACAAATTGGGCACTACTTTGCACTGTCACCCATGATTTAAGCCATGAAACACGAGGCGGTGCACTGGTCTGCACGATGGATGTAAAGCCGGTTCCACACTGGACGAGTTCCAGTTCCATTGTAACGAATTGGGGCAGTTTTCTTTAGTCTCCCTCTTTATGAAATACACAATATCCTACACTGTTGTATCATCTGCAATCAGCTGGGCATAAAGGTTTTTATTAATTTTGTAATCAAAATTATAATTATGGGCGTCCGGGTGGCGTAGCGGTCTATTCCGTTGCCTACCAACATGGGGATCGCCGGTTCGAATCCCCGTGTTACCCCCGGCTTGGTCGGGCGCCCCTACGGACACAATTGGCCGTGTCTGCAGGTGAGAAGCCGGATGTGAGTACTTATGTCCTGGTCGCTGCACTAGTGCCCCCTCTGGTCGGTCGGGGTGCCTGCTTGGGGGTGGGGGAATAGCGTGATCCTCCCACGCGCTACGTCCCCCTGGTGAAACTCCTCACTGTCAGGTGAAAAGAAGCGGCTGGCGACTCCACATGTATCATGTATCAGAGGAGGCATGTGGTAGTCTGCAGCGCCCCCCCCCCGGATCGGCAGAGGGGGTGGAGCGGCTCGGAAGAGTGGAGTAATTGGCCAAGTACAATTGGGGAGAAAAAGGGGGGAAAAAAACACAAACAAAATGATAATAATTATATAGATAGGTTTTATGCAATCATTAATACTCATCATCAACAAAAAAAAATATGGCAGCGAATTCAGGGGGGCAGTCGAGAGAACCGCCACAGCCGGGACGCGAACTCGTGTACTCCGTACCGCGGCCGACAACGTTAACCAGTCGACCAAAGGTTCCAACCCGTTAGCTAAGAGCTAACGTGTCTACTTACTTTGCACTTTACAATATTGTTTTATAAAGTATCGCAAAGTTGTAGGAAAGGTGTTTTGAGATCCTTGAATATATTCTGGGGGGATATTCCAGGACCTCCAGACCCCCCCCCCGTCATATTCGTCCCCCTCAGCCCCCCCCCCCCAGTGTTGAGTTCACGTTTACGGCCTTGAACTAAAACATGTTCAAATGCCACTTTGCCCAGGTCTGGTGACTGAAATCCAACTTCGATCGGACAATCAGACATTTATCTTGGCTTCCGTCTTCTCGTGACATGGATGAATTTTAACCGTCATTGCAAAGTAGCTGCAGTTTGTGCAGCGGCGGCGGCAGCAGCAGCTTATCTTATCTTACAGAGAAATCACGCCAGCGCATTTACGACATTTGCCGTTTCCTCCAAATGAAGTGGCTTTCTACGTGACCGCTACACTTACTAAACACGTTGTCGTGCTGTAACACAACTAGCAAGTCCACATCCCTCTCCACGCAGACCCTTCTGCTTCTTGTTATAGGGTGCCTGCGTCTATGAGGCAACCGGAAGTATCCACCACTAATACCCATCCTGTGCTACGCTCGTGTATGGTTTCCCTACTGTCTGGGTTGAAATGGTTTCTTTCTTAATCGCGCGCGCGCGCGCGCGCTCTGTTAACCATTACAAGGTTTTTCTTGTGCAGCGTGACGCCGTACCTAACTGTATTTTTGTATTTAAAACGGTTTCTATGGATGCCGCATCCATATGGTTTATCGGTCGATCGGTTTATCAATATAGTGGCGATTTAAATAAACTGATTTGAGCATTACTGAAAGTGTCTTCTCCTTTTTTTTTATTATTATTATTATTCAGATATTGTTCAGACAATGGTTGAACAGGTCGGGGCTTCCCTGAAACTGTCACATTATGATCCAACAGCATTATGACGCAACTCCACCTGTAGCATCCTGACCCAAAGTGACTGCGACCACGCGGTGCCGTGTGTGGATAACTCGCTGCAGCTCGCTGCAGAAAGGGCCCCCATAAATCAACACCGAGTGCAGGCCTTTCCTGTTTTGGGCAGGGAATACGAAGGCACATCTAGCCAGGAGCAAGCATAAATCCTGGAGCTTATTCACCTTAAAGTACACGGATTTCACTTATTGCGCCCTCGGGACGGGAGGAACACTGTGACGCAACGACGAGGGGAATATTTTCCGAACTAAATCATGCAACGAAAACAAAAACCAAAAAAAAAAGAAGCTTCACAGCAGCCGGAGAGCCCAGATTGACGTTGGAGGCCAGCAAAACCCAAATGTCCCCGAGTGCCTATTCAGTCTTGTCATTTTCTATTCTTAACGCGGCCCTAACAGAGCGCGTGCGCGCGCGGCGTCCTTCTCGGACGGCCCTCGGGGTCTTCCGCTCGACGGCTCTTCTTCGGCTCAACAGGAGGAACGCAGGCTACTTCTTGTGAAGACGATATACTGTAAACTACTAATAAGACACGTTAGCCCCTACCTAACGTGTCTGACCCTTTAGCCGAGCGGTTAGTGACGTCGCCTTGTGGTGCAGTACACCTCGTATCGAATCCCGCACCGGGCAACAAAATAACCGGTTACAATACGAAACAAATCTCAGGGAAGAAAAGATGAGGCGAGCATGCACGCCAACGACTAAATAACGTTTATCCAAACCCGCCGCGTGCCGTTTAGCCAGGTGGAGCTGCTGCACCGCGTGCCCGCCTGTCTGCGGACGCGCACGTGGGTAACGAATCCAAACATCCGGCTACCCGTCTACATTTTGTATATCCATCTGTTCAATACTTTCTCAGGAACAGTAGATATTTCTCATTTACTGTTGCGTTACGTACAGCAGAGGTCATCGTTGCATTACGTGTAAATGTAAATTTTATTATATATATATGTAAAAAAAACCGATAACCTAAATATACACTATCATAAACTTTAGTAAGCGAGGAGAGTATTAGAGGGTGCGACCAGTCACCCTGCTGCAAAAATAAAAATATTTTCATTCAGATCTTCTGATCCATCCGGTCGTCACAATGTTGATTCACAGACAGTATGATGATTGACGGCAAGACTTCAATTATGCAATTTGCAGTACAGTTCTCTACCAAAAGATATACGTATATGACATTGGTTAAACACATTACATTGCGTCATAATTTCATTGGGTGTCGTAGTGTTTCCCCATAATTAAGCATCCAATTTAAATTGTTTGGCCCTAGGAAAAAACAAAATAATCCATCCCCAAGGACTGCGGAAAAAATTAGCTGTTAGCCATATGCCATAGTAGACTAAGAACCGGTTCAGGATTTGCCTCAAACAAGAAGTGCACATACTCATCTTTTCACTTTGCAAGATCATGGTAAGATCGAAAAGTAAGACTGATCAAGAAAAGCTCATTAAAAGTGTTTGTTATTTGATTTTTTTTGAGCATTTGTAATGATCGATAAGATAAAAAGATCAGCAATCCCTACGGAAGCTTATATGGATTTGCCTATATCCGACATAGCAAAAGAACTGTTCACTGCAGACCTGGCTGGAAATGTATTTTTACGGATCGATTATAATTTTGCAGACTTTGTGCAGAAACACTGCATGTGTGGCTAAGTTTGGCATTTTCCTCAACGTGTCGTTGCTTTTGAGTGAGATAGTTCAAATCCTGCTGCTGCAGCTCAGTACATTCACCATCGAGCAGCAGTCAGCGTGACACAGAATGACCTCTGCTGTACAATAATGTCTTCACTTTACTATGAGGCTCAATGTAATGTGTCCCTGCAGATGCCACATTATCTCTGTCCATCTTGCAGTTGGCTGATGAAACCCGTCCCAGGTGAGTCTCCCCCGGGTGAGCTGCTCAGTCCGAGTCGGCGTACGAGGAATCGTCGTCTACAAGAGGGGAAAGGAAAAGTCATAAAAACAAGCTCTGGTGTCAGGAGCAGCTATATAGTCCACCAGCTGGGACTTATTGTTGACCTCTTTATTTTTTAAAAAGTGGAAAGTCGCCCTGCTTCATCTTCATAAAATTCTCTATCGCACAATTCACCTGAAGTAACACTTCCTCAAGTGCACTGCTGCTTTGGTGTATTCATCACACATCGTACAGAAAAGTGGTTTGGATCTTTCAGGACTGAAAGGAGGGCTCAGACATGGTGGATAAAATCTGCTAAATATCTTCCAGTCTGCTATGTTGGAAAACAGCCTAAAATGACATCCATTTTTATAGTGAAGGTGGTCAGCGCACAGGTCAACATGCATACAGGACTTCTCTTTTTTAAACTGCAACAACAAATTCTGGATTTTAGGGGCGTCCGGGTAGCGTAGTGGTCTATCCCGTTGCCTACCAAAACGGGGATCGCCGGTTCGAATCCCCGTGTTACCTCCGGCTTGGTCAGGCGTCCCTACAGACACAATTGGCCGTGTCTGCAGATGGGAAGCCGGATGTGGGTATGTGTCCTGGTCGCTGCACTAGCGCCTCCTCTGGTTGGTTGGGGCGCCTGCTCGAGGGGGAGGGGGAACTGGGGGGGGAAGATAGCGCGATCCTCCTAAATGGTACGTCCCCCCTGGCGAAACTCCCCACTGTCCGGTGAAAAGAAGCGGCTGGCAACTCCTCACGCATCGGAGAAGGCATGTGGTAGTCTGCAGCCCTCCCCGGATCGGCAGAGGGGGTGGAGCAGCGGCCGGGATGGCTCGGAAGAGTGGGGTAATTGGGTGGACACAACTCAGGAGAAAAAGGGGGCAAAAATCCAACAAAAAAAAAAAACAACCCAAAAACCCCAAATTCTGGATTTTTGGACTTTGGCTGCCTCGTGTGGACAAAATTATTAGTGTTTCACAGAATACCAACTTTGTCCGTTGCTTTTGTTGCAAAGATCTACATTTTCCCCTCTGGTAGCTGGGGCATTTACTGGGAAAAGACCAGTGAGAGAGGCGGAGGTGTTTTGGAAAAACCGGTGTTTGCGAATCCTTGCCGGACCCAGGTTGTAAAAAAACAGAATTACCCTTTAAGTATCCACTTTTAAATCTCTGGAAAACGGACGGTGTCGTAAGGTTGTATTATAAATCACCTTGATGTCTTGGTGACTCCTCATTGGACTCCCCTCCTTGTTTCAGGAAATCTGCCAGGTCATTAAAGATGATGTAGAAATCTAAGGCAAAAACGATGGTGGCGATAAACCCGAAAACCTGCCAAGAGAACGGCCGTTAATGTCCACACGAAGGGAAAGTGAAGGGTAAGATGAGAAGCAAAGTGCGGCACAGGCTGGAGGCCTGTGTGTAACTCAACATGCAGATAAGATCAAGTAACGCCTGGTAGGCAGACGGTAACAATACACCACTTAAAACTGTGTGTGTGTGTGTGTGTGTGTGTGTTAACATGTGTTAGGGGGACACATCTGTGACGGAGTTGAAGGCTCCTATTGGCTAAACTGAGACAAAAGCTCGGTTTACCCCGGCCGCCTTGGAGGCCCCGTCTACGTATTTGGACACCGCGAGTATGGAGATGATGAAAAAGATGATGGAGGCGCTCACACATCTCAGGAAGTCCTTTGAGAGGAGGAGAAAAACAACATGGTGACTCACTGAATATGAGCTAGTCGACATTATTTAGTTACAAGTTCTGTTTTCTGTATGGGAGTGGGATGGGGGTTGGGGAATTTAACTGATCCCATACAGAAATAGACTATAGTTAAAACCTATAATAAAACTATTGTTTTTTTTTTCATCACACCAGTGTACAAATACTACAGCATGTGCAGTGTAGAGAGTCTCTTAAGTGTCCCTTAAGTGTTTCTATAGAAATGCCGTCGCACATGGGTGTGTGTGTATAGTAACGTGATGAAGAGACGTCCAGGAAATATAATAGTAATTTTCTGTCTCGTGTGGTTTTACTGTAGTCCATTTTGGTATGCATCATCTAGGGACATACAGGTCCAGAGTGCAGGTTGTGAGTATAACTTGAAACGTGCTGTCACCATGAGAGGCCAGTAGAATCCTTTAAATCTCTCGTTGAACTTGGTGGAGTACGCAAACAGCAAGAAGAGGGCAGCCAGGAACTCTAGGAGGGGCGCCGTGACGAAGGCTGCGGCCGAGGATGCCACGAAGCACACAAACGCTATGAAGGACAGCGCCTGTGAAGACAGTCGAACAACAGTTAGAAGGAGGCGCGCGCGTCAACGGCGCATGCGTGTCGTTGCTAGCAGGCCAGACTATTGTATTGCACTGCTGTCAGGGTTGCCCAAGAAAACCACAAGACGCTTAGAACTGGTCCGGATCCCTGCTGCTGGACTAACAGGAGCATGGGACAGATGTCAAGTCACCCCTGTTAGGACTCTTCTACTTGCTCTTGTCTACATAAACAATATGCTGCATGCAGGCACTATTCTGCTAACTACTGCAAGAGCTAAGACTCAAACTGGTCCCAAACTGCAACCATCCCCCATTTGGACGGACAACAAACCCCAGTGGACAACTTTCAGCAGGAAACAATTTCTTGGAATTGAGCTTTTGGTTGTTTGTTGTTTTTTTGGGGGGGGGGATTTTCCCCCCTTTATCTCCCCAGTTGTATTTGGCCAAATACCCCACTCTTCCGAGCCGTCCCGGTCTCTGCTCCACCCCCTCTGCCGTCCCGGGGAGGGCTGCAGACTACCACATGCCTCCTCCCATACATGTGGAGTCGCCGGCCGCCTCTTTTCACCTGACAGTGAGGAGTTTCGCCAGGGGGACGTAGCGCGCGGGAGGATCACACTACCCCCCCTCCCCCCTGAACAGGCACCCCAACCAACCAGCCAGAGAGGGCGCTAGTGCAGCGACCAGGACACATACCCACATCCGGCTTCCCACCCGCAGACACGGCCAATTGTGTCTGTAAGGACGCCCGACCAAGCCGGAGGCGACAAGGGGATTCGAACCTGCGACCCCTGTGTTGATAGGCAACGGAACAGACCGCCACGCCACCTGGACGCCCTGAATGCTGCTGTAACCGGGAGTAACCCTTCCTCCTTGGATTTATTGGCTCTTGGTCAATTATGGGTCGCGACATGTTCTAAATTTAATCAGTTTTAATTCAATTCATGTCATTAAATGTTACTATTCCATTTCCGTTATCTTACTGAGGATTACGCTTCATTCATTTACTGTGTTTTGTTTTTTTTCATCAACACTTTCTCTTCATCGGCGCACTTTCACTTACTGTACAGCACGTCGCTTTTTAACGTAGGATGTTTTTTTTTTTTAAACTTGCGCTGCACATCTCAGACTCGGATAATGAAGCTGTTCTGGATCTGAACCGTGCGGTGCCAACAAAGCATGGCTGACTGATGTGACTGAGAAAAAGCCGAGGAGGCCCGAGCCTGCGGTGCGAGCTGTTTTGTCTTCTCAGCGTAATAGCAAAACTCTCCCTTTAAGAGAAACTCTGCGGAGCCCCAGAGCCGTGATTCACACAGGCCCACTTCCTGTGTCAGGCTGTAAAGAGATACAGCTGTTGAAAGACGACATCTACGCACCGAGCGCTGTGCACCGAGCGCTGTGCACCGTTACACAAACCCGGCCCGCCTCGTTTCTTCTCCACGACCGTGCACGCAGACGCACGCACAAAAAGGTGCGTGCATACGTGCAAATAAATACACGGCGGGGCGGTGCGCGGTGCAGGCAGCCAGGATGCACCGACTGCATCTGCTGCTGCCTGGTTGGGGGAACGCGGGCCCCGGGTAAACCCGCCTCACGCTGATGCTAACCCCCCCCCCCCCCGAGGCACTGGACACAGCGGAGAAGGTTGGGGGGGGGGGGCAAGTCCAGACACTGTAATCTCTCACAGACCCGGCCATCTTGTCTTTGTTTCAGCCAGTCATCAAAACTACGAGAGAGGGAACGCTAGCCCAGGGGTGGGAACTCCCCCCCTCCTCCTCCCCCCCCCCACTTAACCCAAAATGCTTCAGCAGTTGTTTTTTTTCCATGCACTGGCCCACATTGCACAATGTTAGAAAAAAAAAAAGAAGTGCTGCTGAGCGGCCCCGTCGGTGCACTTCTAGTATTCACAAGTTGGAAAGCACTGACAGCGGAGTTACAGAGTCGGTGTGTGAGACTGCTCCGTCACACGGCTCTTCTTCAACAGCCTTCAGTGTTTAGCCGGAGGGGGTCTATTTCACATTTTTATTCTTTTTTTTTTAAGATGTGGAGTTCAGAGAGCCCATACACTGAAGCCAGACCACAGGATGAGGAGAACGGGTGCTTGTTTACCATCACCCTCCAGTAACACGCCACCGTAACACAAATTACATCATCAATTTCAGTTCGGGTCAGAACCACATCAACCGAATACATCTACGCTGCTTATTTTCCCTTTCGTGGCCCGGCGGGCTGGTGTCGGCGCCGCCTGCAGCGGTGTTTATGTGTGGAGCTCACATTACTTTTAAACATCTCTCAAAACTGGAGCACTTACTGAGTTACCGTTACTGTAATTCGGTTTTTAGACGCGGCGCCGAGCGCACACTTGGCCGTTTCGCCCCTCTTATCTCGCCTCATAAAGCGTCCTTGGAGCGGCAGAGACTGAGCGGGCCGACGAGCGGCACGAGGCGGTCTGACACACTGTGTACGGTAATGCCAGCGCAGCAGGATGTGTGTCTGACTAACACTTCCAAGAATGGTAAAGCTACGAGTGGGGTTTTGTCTTTGTTTCGTTTCGCCAGGGGGGGGGGGGGGCTTCAGCTCTACAGGTCTAGCTTCACCGACTGCGGGAGGCGCTGATGCAGCACAGCAGATATTGGCTTTCTGCAGTGACAACATAAGCAGGGATACATTTTATGTGATTTTTTTGGTCCACATTAAATTGCACTCTAGCGAGCGGATGGGGGGAGGGGGGGAGGGGGTTGGAGCTCCAGGATAGCACGCACGCACGCACGCACACACACACACATTACCAGAAGTTTTATATCACAGACCAGGAGAAAGAATGCAGTGAGCATCTTGTCAATTAATGTTTAGATGCCTCATATCATTTAGATACTGGGAGCATCTTTTCACACACACACCCCCACATACACACAAATGCACACATCAGCATGTATACAAACTTGTCTCCATGATTTTTCACCATTGTTGTCCAGCGTGAGCAGAGCCTGAGGTTCAGCCGGGTGGTGGGGGTGGGGGGTTGGGGGGGCTGGGTTTCTACAGAGAGGCTGTATTGTTTTTAGCAGAAAGACTCATCTACGTCGGCCCTGTAGGCCATACAGAACTATGCACTGATAGGCCCATAGGAAGCAGCCCCCAGGCCAGGCTGGCATGGCAGGACTGTGGTCGAGACATCACATGACAGAGCTGTGACTGTATACAACTACAACTACAACTACAACTACAACTGCAACTACAACTGCCCTGCAATCTGCTGGGACAAGTTCTGATGATCGAATTGATGTTTAAACGTATCCGAGCCGCCGGTGTAAATTGTTCAAATCAGGACCATTCCCCCATTTGAGGATGCACAATGGGCACACCCCCATTTTCATTTCCTGATTTGTTGGTGTGAAAAACAAGAAATTCTGTCACAAAGCATAGCAGATAAACGAAACAACAAAAAAAAAACAACTAAAAAAAAACTTGCTCTACTTGCTTTGACGGTGGACTGGGTTCAAGTATGGCCAACATGCTGAAGGACCCTACAGCCACATTCTAACCACATGGACTATTGTTCTCGGAAAGTGACCTGCTGCGGAGGAACTAATCACAAAACACTGGTGGGCGAGCAGTAACGCGATATGGGCAAGTTCACTTGGCGCAGTTCAACTGCTGTCTAGAAATATACTAGAACTTTGTTAAATTTACCCCATCGTTGATAGAAAAAAAACCAAAACCCCCCCACACCCCAAATGCTCCTCCCTTGGCCCATAAACGTTATACGATGAAACTATTGACTACTCTCGGCAGAAAACAGCAAAGTTTGCAGCAGTCCTTGGACATATCGTCAGTTTTGCATCGGCCTGTGAGCTTAACGCTGCCGAAACTCTCGTGAAAGCAAAGCGACGCCTTGCAAACTCGGTGCCAAGCGCACAATGGCGCAAACCAAAGCCGTGCTTTTCAAAACTTGGTGGCTGCAGGCGAAACAGTTACAATGGAGCGATAACCCCCCCCCCTCCTCCTTCCCCCCCTCCTCCTATTCTTTTCTGCTTTCACAAAGTGATCATCGAGGTCGGTCTTACCACTTCGGCAATTAGGAGCATTCCTTTACGCGAGGAGGCGAACTCCTTAGTCGGCAGGATCGACAGGAGGACGGTCCGGCGCGTCGAGCTGGGAGCCTCGATGTCCCCCATTGCAACGTCGAAAGGACAAAATCCCGACTTGCGCGGCCAGCGCACCTACACGAGTTCAGCGGGAGGACGCGAGCGCTCGCAGCCCCCGGAAAACTTGTGTGGCTTTTGGAAAGTGGAAACGGAAACAATGACAGCGCGGAAGCGCGGCAGCCCTCTCGCCGCTCCAGCGAGGCGCAACATCTGGAGCACGCCGCGCCTGCAGCCCGCTGCGTTGCGTTGCGTGCTCCAGATGTGGGACGTGGTGCCGCCGCTCTGTTGTTCGCGTTGCCATGCACACGGGACCTTTCGGTATCCGGCACCTTCCTCCACGCTCAGCGGCGTGGGGTTGTTTATTTGTTTACTTTCGAGGGAGCCGAGTGAGACAACACCTATAACCGATTTCCTTTTTGTGTGTGTGGGGGAGGGGGCAGGGGGGAGGTCTTAATTGGCAGGCGGACGTCGCCTCTTTAACGTAGCCCGGTGAGCCATTACTGCGCCTGGTATCGTTTTACACAAAAGTGCACCGTGCAGACTTGCACACACCGGCTACCTGCTGTACAACATATAGGCTGAGCCATATTGCCCGGATGCGCGGCACATGTTCGATAATGACCACAGGAAGGAAGCGTTTATTCACAAACCCAATCGGATGACGTTTAAAGGTGTATGTGCTGGACACACGCATATGCTTTCCGTACTTATCGTGTGAAACTAGGCCACGTGTTCATCATACAACAGGACCTGAAAAGACTTACAACCAGACCTGCAGAGGTGAGCGTGGGAGAAGACCGCCATCAACCAAGCCCCTTTCAGCGATACCGGAAGCAATGCATTATGGGTGTTTTTTTTTAATCTTGGGAGTATCTGTATTTTTAATGATTGCGACCGCGGTGTGTTTTTACTGATTTTGTATTATATGTGGCTGTAGACAAAGTTCCTGTTTCCTTCCCATTTGAATGGGAAGGGGGAAGAAAAACTTTGTAGCGTTAAGAAACGGCTAACAAAAAGTGTTACGCTAACGAGCGCTAGCTAGCTAGCAAGCTAACCTGCGGTTTTCCTGCCGGAGGGCTGGTATGAACAATCACCACCGCGCCTAAACAGAACCCGGCCCTGCGGCTGCTGTCCGCGCTGCTTGGTTTGGTCGTCAGTAGACTGACTAGCACAGTGTTTCTCAACCCGGGGGTCCGCGGACCCCTAGTGGTCCGTGGTGTAATTGCAAGGGGTCCGTGAAAATAAAATATCTTTTAAAAAAAAGATCCTATGACATTTATAGAAATAGGATTATTTTACTCAAATGTGACTGAGGCCTTTATCTACCTAAACTATAAAGGGTAACAGGACTTTTTTTCTCTAATTACATCTGTTTCACAAGTGTAATTTATTGTATTTTAATAAGAGATCTCGCTCCCGTTTGCATTGTTAAAAGTTACTGCATAAAAATTCTGTTGTTACATATATCTGAAAGTTACTGACTACATATTCTGTTTTGTTACATATATCTGAAAGTTACTGAATACATATTCTGTTTTGTTACATATATCTGAAAGTTACTGCATAAAAATTCTGTTGTGTTAACTATATCTAAGTTACAACTGAAAGCTCTATTTTTGCCCCAAAGAGTGAATAAATGCTATAATGCAATTTAAAATGCAGTTTCTACTGTTTCTATCAAATTGCAACCCCCCTCCCCCAAGATCAGGTGGAGGGGTCCTCAGGGTAGATCAAAAATACGCAGGGGGTCCAGGACCCCAAAAAGGTTGAGAACCACTGGTCACTAGCACATGCGGCTAAATCCGGACAAGCGAGGCACAACACATAGCTACATGGGCAGTTCCGTCAGCAGTAAAGCCGCAGACAGAGGAGGTGGAAGGGGGGAGGGGGTGCATTTGACTCACCTTATCTGGAGAGGAAGGCCATTCATTCTCCTGGCTTGTCAAGAGGAAGTCACGGCTAGCAAAACAGCCCAGCTTAGCGCTACCAGCTAGCCACTGCGTATGGACAGAACTGTCTTCATTGGAAGTCCGAATCCCTCTTCTTCCCCTCTCCCGCAGCTCTAGTTTTGGCGTTGGCCTGCCCTCGGTCTTCATTTTACGTTTCTACTGCAGTGGTGGTTTGGTAAAGTTGTTTTGTTTTTTTACTGAAAACTCCAAATCTCCGTCCTCCATAACGGCACGCTACTACTTGCTAACAGTGATATCAACAGCTAACGGGTGTAAACTACTAATGAGACCCGTTAGCCCCCAGCTAACGGGTCTGACCCTTTAGCCGAGCGGTTAGTGACGTCGCCGGATTCGATAGGGGGGTGTACTGTAGTTTACAGTCGTCCCCCTCTCCCCGGAAGCGCGCCCTGGCGCTTTGTTATTCCCGCGCTCCGAAGAGACTTCTGAGGATCTGCGCACTTTCGGATCCCGCCAACGTGACCGGTTATTTTCTTGTCCGGTGCGGGATTCGATGCGGGGTGTACTGCACCACAAGGCGACATCGCTAACCGCTCGGCTAAAGGGTCAGACCCGTTAGCTAGGGGCTAACGTGTCTTATTAGTAGTTTACACGGGGTTTTTTGTTGTTTTTTTGGATACCCCCCCTCTTCCGAGCCGTCCCGGTCGCTGCTCCGCCCCCTCTGCCGACCCGGGGAGGGCTGCAGACTACCACGTCTCCTCAGATACATACGGAGTCGCCAGCCGCTTCTTTTCACCTGACAGCGAGGAGTTTCGCCAGGGGGCGTAGCGCGTGGGAGGATCACGCTGTCCCGTCCTCCCCCAGTTCGCTCTCCCCCGAACAGGCGCCCCGACCGACCGGAGGAGGCGCTACTGCAACGACCAGGACACACATACCCACATCCGGCTTCCCACCCGCAGACGCTGCCAATTGTGTCTGAAGGGACGTCCGACCAAGACGGGGGTAACACGGGGATTCGAACCGGTGATCCCCGTGTTGGTAGGCAACAGAATAGACCGCCACGCTAGCCGGATGCCCCAATAGCTACCGGTTAAATCTCCCAATTTTTCATTTCAATGACGTTGTTAAACATGCTGTGATTTGATTGGTGTGAGGTCGAAGGGCGGCCGGCTTGCCTTGGCATAGCTCAGATCCGTCCCGACTAATCGCAGTTTGGCAGTGTTATGACGCCTCATCTGATTGGTTAATTCTTCCATTATTTTTTTTTCCCCAAGGGGAACCAACCATCTCCGGCCTGGCCTCCTCGCGGACTTGACATGACTACGTCTACAGGAGGAGTGCAATACAGCGTTTCACCACACACGTTGACTGCCGTTCACCACACGTTAACATTCAGAGGGGCGCTGTTTCACTCATTGTAAAATACTCCATGAGAACTGGGGAAGCGATGGCAGCAAGAGCACAGATGAATCACCGAAACTGTTGAATTAAATGGTTTTATTAAAATGACAGCTACAGTCTGAGAAAACAGGGAAAGCCGGGCCTCCGGTAGAAAACATTATTGCACCTGATTCATGAAAATGCCTTCCTTTACAACAAGTTCCACCTGTGTGTGTGTGTGTGTGTGTGTGTGTGTGTGTGTGTGTGTGTGTGTGTGTGTGTGTGTGTGTGTGTGTGTGTGTGTTTTGCTTGGAAAAGCAATCTCTGAACCCCCCCCCAAAAAAAATAGACAACAGTCTAATTCCCGTTAAAGAGCACCCAGTAGTACTTAATGGATCATTTGTCAAGGGTTACAGTATACTTAAATAAACACACAGTGTAAATTTGGTGAAAAGACTCCAGAGATAGCCGTCTGTGGGCGACTGGTCACAACCAACCAGCCATCTGTTTGTGCGTGTGTGTGTGTTGGGTGGAGGGTCTTCAGTGGGCTCTTTCAAACCAGTCATTGTTCAGGACAGTTTTCTCCATTTGATTCGGTTTTCCCCATTTGATCAGTGTTGTGTCCTCGTTTCATTTCTTGGTCTGTTGAATGTGATCCTCTTGAAAAGAGTGCAGCCGTCTACACAAAACAGCACGGCTGTTATGATACCCACCACCTGTAAACAGAGAAAACACCTACATGTAAATGCATTAATACACTGTAGGGCAAAGACCTAGCAGACAGCTGTGTGTGTGTGTGTGTGTGTGTGTGTGTGTGTGTGTGTGTGTGTGTGTGCGTGTGCGCATGTATCATGTTTTGTGTTATTGAGCCTACGAAAGCAATTTTGTCTTTGGACCCACGTCTACACAGATAAGAGCAAGCTACGGTGGTTTTTCCTTATTGCCAGTGTCAGAAAGAAGAGAACCCACACGTTACAACTTTGGTCACTATAACACAATCATACTATTTAATAATATGAAATAATGAATAATGAAGTAATGTTAAATGATCTCACCCCTCCACCAAGACTGCTTTTGTGAGTGTAAGTAAACACAGCGATCAGACTCATGACAAGCCCAAAGGCGGCAGCAAAAACTGAGTTGAAAACATCCTGAGAAGGATAGAAGAGAAGGCGAAGTGAGATGGGAAGAGAGAGGAGAGGAGAGGAGAGGAGAGGAGAGGAGAGGAGAGAAGGGAATAAAATACAGAAGAAGAGATGAGCAATGAGACGAGATGGGAGAAGATAAGAAAGGAGAGATGAGAACAGAACAGGAGAGAGAAGAAGAGAGGAGAAGAGAAGAGTCAAAGCTGGAAAGAGCAATGTAATAATTGTAATTCCTCAGGGAGGTTTTTTTCCCCCAAAAAAATTAAGAAATGCAATACACCCACGTGCATAATTGCAGTGTGAGCGCTTGTATTTTCTGCTTTGGTGTGTTAATGTGTTACTGTATATCTGCTGTGATCACCCACTATGAGAGGCCAGAAGCAGCATGGAAGCTTCTTGTTCAGTTTGAACAAGTACAGGCACAGCAGAAAACCGGTGATCAGAAACTCCAAGCCTGCGGTAGCAGTGTACTTCGGTCTGGACGCTGATATGAAACAGAAAAAGGACACCAACAGGGTCACCTGGAACGGAGGAAAGAGGACGGTTATCATAAAAAGGACTCCACTCTGCAACACGATATAATGCAAACATACACCCAGCTTCATCTATCCACCGAGCCTACCTCCACTCTTCCACCCACTTCCCTTTCTGACGGCTTACTAGAAAGTAAATCCTGGTTTTCATACCACTTCCTCAAACTTAATAGTGATAAAACCGAGGTCCTCCTAGTAGGTATTAAATCTACTTTGGCTAAACCTGATAGTTTTTCTCTAACTATTGACAATTCTATAGTTCCTCCATCGCCTCAGGTTAAGAGTCTGGGTGTCATCTTGGACAGCACATTATCTCTTGAAGCTCACATCAACAATGTGACTCGGTCTGCATACTTCCACCTACGCAACATTAATCGTCTTCGCCCGTCACTTACACCTAACAGCACCGCCATACTCATTCACACCCTGGTTACGTCCCGTATTGACTACTGTAATTCTATCCTCTTTGGTCTCCCCCTCAACTGTCTTCATAAACCAACTCCATTGGCTCCCTGTTAAATACCGTATTGACTTCAAGATCCTTCTCACCTTTAAGGCCCTTAGTAACCTAGCTCCTTCGTAGCTTTCTGAACTCCTTCATATCCGCACGCCCTCCCGCACTCTCATTCTGCTCGCCGACTCACAACACCATCGGCCCGCTTGACTACCATGGGGAATAGAGCTTTCAGTCATTCTGCCCCCCGCCTAGGGAACTCTCCCACAAGACATTCACAACATTGACTCTCTTTCATCCTTCGGATCCCATCTGAGAACGCACCTTTTCAAACTGCATATTGAGTCTGATCCACACTTCACTGAGTTTTGTGCAGATGATGATTGTATACTTACCGGTTGTGTTAACCTTTTATTGTCTACCCTGCTTTGTTTTGATTTTATGCTGTCTGATACAGTGCTGCTTGTTTTTTGTTTTTTTACTGTGTTCTATAAGGTGTCCTTGAGTGCTCTGAAACGCGCCCACAAATAAGATGTATTATTATTATCATTATGATTATTATTATTACACAAGTAGATAGATAGACAGACAGACAGACAGACAGACAGACAGACAGACAGACAGACAGACAGACAGACAGACAGACAGACAGACAGACAGACAGACAGACAGACAGACAGACAGATAGACAGATAGATAGATAGATAGATAGATAGATAGATAGATAGATAGATAGATAGATAGATAGATAGACAGACAGACAGACAGACAGACAGACAGACAGACAGACAGACAGACAGACAGACAGACAGACAGACAGACAGACAGACAGACAGACAGACAGACAGACAGATAGATAGATAGATAGATAGATAGATAGTGTGAGGGCAATTCATATATGATGTTTGCTTACTTTTAATCTTTGACCATACCATATTTAACTTTAGTCTATATTGCTTAGATGGGTGCTTAAAGTCCATGTGTAACAGAACAAAGGTAGCCTTATAAAGTGTCTTCTCCATGTGAACAAATAAAGGCCTGTTGTTGACTGTTAGCTGGTAGAGGAATGTCTGAGAAACTCTGAGTGTAGCAAGCCTGCACACAATAATTGGAGAAGTGGCCTTGCTGGGCTGTGAGCTGGGAGACATGAGATAAGAAGAACAGACAACTGCCCTATAAGAGAGACTGTACTGTACTGATCAGCACAATTAAGTATCTGTGCTTGTGTGTCTGTTCATGAACATATATTAAAGTGTGACAATACTGTAAGCGGTTTTTATCTCACTCATTTAATGTCAGAGTGGAATTAAATAATTGCCATGACGATAGATAGATAGATAGATAGATAGATAGATAGATAGATAGATAGATAGATAGATAGATAGATAGATAGATAGATAGATAGATAGATAGATAGATGGTGGTGACGGGAGGGCTCTGGAATTGCCAGTCTGCGGTGCCAAAAGCTGAGTTTATCTCAGGCTACGCATCCTTGCTCCCCCTCCACTTTCTTGCTCTAACTGAGACCTGGATCATGCCAGAAAACACTACCACACCCACAGCTCTGTCTGATGTGTACTCTTTTTCTCACACTCCCAGAGCTGGGAGGTGGGGTGGTGGCACTGGCCTGCTAATCTCCCTGAAATGGAAATACTCTCTTGTTTCCATTCCACAATTTTCTCCACCCTCGTTTGAATTTCATGCTGTTACTGTCTCTTATCCAGTCAAACTCACCATCGTGGTTGTGTACCGCCCACCAGGCCCCCTTGGTGAGTTTCTGGAGGAGCTTGACACACTTGTCTCGCACTTCCCTGCTGATGACTCTACATTTATCCTTCTCGGTGACTTCAACATCCACACTATCCAGCTAGATCCTCTTCTCTCTTTCCTCTTCTCCTTTGACCTTCACCTCTCACCCTCTCCTCCTACCCACAAGGCCGGCAACGAGCTGGACCTTATCTTTACTAGACACTGCCCTATTTCCAATCTCTGTGTTACTCCCCTCCAGCTCTCTGACCACTATTTCATGTCCTACCCTCTCTCCCTCTTCACCCCCCTCAGCCCCTCCCCCTACCCACATGGTTTCCACCCGTAGACACCGCCGTTCTCTCTCCGCCACTGATCTTTCTTACTCTGTTACCTCTATCCTCCCTACACCTGAATCTTTCTCTCTCCTACCCCCTGACCCTGCTACTGATTTTCTTCTCTCTACCCTCTCCTCTTCTCTGGACAATCTCTGCCCCCTCACCTCCAGGCCTGCACGCCCAACTCCACCTGCCCCTTGGCTGACCGACTCAGTACTGAGAATGGCAGAGTGCAAATGGAGAAAAGGCAAACTCCCAGAGGACCTTCTCAACTTCCAATCACTTCTGTCCACTTTCTCCTCCCCCCTTTCTGCTGCTAAGGCTCTAAAATCCTATCCTCTGCCTCTAATCCTAAGAAACTCTTTGAAACCTTCTCTGCACTTCTTCAACCCCCACCTCCTCCTCCTACTTCCTCCCTTCTCCCTGTTGACTTCGCTAACTTCTTTGACAAGAAGGTAAACGACATCAGATCCTCCTTTTCTCACCACCCGGTTAGTGCTGCTTGCACTATCCCACCCTCTGCACCCTCCCTCACCTCTCCACGTCCCACCCTATCCCACCTCGCACCCCTCTCCCCCGACAAGGTCCTAAACCTCATCACATCCAGTCACCCTACCACATGCTCCCTTGACCCGGTCCCTTCCCCTCTTCTTCAGTCTATAGCACCTGACTCCTTCCCTTTCTAACCCACCTCATCAACACCTCCCTCCAGGCAGGATGCTTTTCATCTGCCTTCAAGACTGCTAGAGTCACCCCCTCTTCTCAAGAAACCATCACTTAACCTCTCTGACATCAAAAACTGCAGACCAGTTTCCCTTCTACCCTTTCTATCCAAAATTTTCGAACGTGATGTCTTTAACCAACTTTCTTTGTACCTCCACCAGAACAACCTCCTGGACCCCAACCAGTCTGGGTTCAGGGTAGGTCACTCGACAGAGACGGCCCTCCTTGCAGTGACAGAATCACTGCACTCTGCGAGAGCAAACTCTCTCTCCTCTGTCCTGATACTCCTGGACCTGTCAGCTGCGTTCGACACAGTGAACCACCAGATCCTCCTCTCTACCCTCGAGGGGCTGGGTGTCACAGGCTCTGCACTCGACACAGCAGACCAAGCTCTCCCAACTGATCCAGCACCAGCTCTCCCAGCCATCAAATGAAGACAAACTTAGACACAGACGTGGACAAAGACACTGCATGAACGGTACTGGGTGAGGCTGCCGCAAACGTGAATTCGCGCCGCCATCTTCCTACACCGGTACTGGGTGAGGCCGCTGCAAACATGAATTTGTGCCACCAGACAGATAGATAGAATTAAAATAAATAAAACTAACTGTAGTTTAAGACTTGAATATGACTTAAAATTCATAAAATAAAATCTTGTTTTTGGCTTTTCCAAAATTGCCCATTGAGGGTAGTGTATAAACTCTGCTAAGGTCTATTGGAGTGGGACACATCGGTCCGTAGCAAACGTTCGGCCGTCATTGGAGATCTTCAAGTTCCCCTCACAGTAACACTAGCCTTTGTCATTTCCTAATTCTGTTTCCTGCTGTGAGAGGAACTACTCGTGAGTTATTATTCATGTTTCTTCACCGTTTTGACAAATAGACCAAACACTCCCATTACGTAGGTCCACTTGCCATCGTAGACAAATGAAAAATGATCAAAAAAATGGAACATGAGTAAATTGTTGGAAGAGAAAGAAAACACTGTATGTCATGATGCAGATGTCGGTAATACCTGACGGACCCTATTCCCTGTCTGAGCAGCACAGGTCAAAACTTTAGTGTGCTCATGCAGAGAAAGTGTGCTCATACAGGGAAAACAGAAGCAATTCAATTGAATAAAGTCAAAAGTGTTCTGATAATATACAGATCACTCACCATTTCTGCCACTTTCAGGAGACCCCTTATCGATTTGAGAAAGGCAGCATCCACCTCTACGCACGGTGTGTCGTTATCTTCTGCCATTCTGCAGCAATTTCATTTGCAAAAGCAGCAGCTTGGGCTGATGGCGCTTCCTGAATCATTTCTGCGTAGGAAATGACACATTACACATGTAAAAATATGTGCAATACCGTCACGCCCTTACTCGCTGGCACATGACTGAAAAAACATACCTGCAACTGTTCACAGCACTGAAAACCACAAAGCAATACAAAGCGTAAAACCCTCATAATAATTCAACGCATGATCGCTGCGTTTGATGAGGTTAATATCGCCACGTTGCACACTCACTGTTATATGTGTGGTCTAAACTATATCTGTGGTGTCAACACAATCTGTTACCCTGCTCACACTGCACCACCATGCTCTTGCTGCAAATTCACAGTTGCCCCTCATGTGTACTAAAGGCAGATTGTTGCATTCTATATCTTTAATTCCAAATATTTTAATATTTTACCTGTCTTATCTTTGTCTTATCTGGTGGTGCAGTGGTTAGTGAGGTCGCCTCACAGCAAGAAGGTCCTGGGTTCGAACCCCGGGGTAGTCCAACCTTGGTCATCCCGGGTCGTCCTCTGTGTGGAGTTTGCATGTTCTCCCTGTGTCTGCGTGGGTTTCCTCCCACAGTTGGAGTTGGTTCTTGGTCCCCCTCCCCCTTTTGTTGCTCTAGCAGCCTCCAGTCTTCTGGGAAGGCTTTCCACTAGATTTTGGAACGTGGCTGCCGGGATTCACTCCCACTCAGCCACAAGAGCATCAGTGAGGTCGGGCACTGAAGTTGGGGAGAAGGCCTGGCTCACAGTCGGCGTTCCAGACCATCCCAAAAGTGTTGGATGTGGATGAGGTCAGGGCTCCGTGCAGGCCAGTCAAGTTCCTCCACACCAAGCTCGGCAAACCGTGTCTTTACAGCCCTCGCTTTGCGCACGAGGGCATCGTCATGCTGCAACAGGAAAGGGCCTCTCCCAAACTGTTGCCACTAAGTTGGAAACGCACAATTCTCCAGAATTTCATCGTATGCCGGAGCATCAAGATTTCCCTTCACTGGAACTTGAACAACAGCCCCAGACCATTATTCCTCCTCCTCCACCAAACGCTACACTTGGCACTATGCATTAGTACAGGTATCATTTTCGTGGCCTTCACCGAACCCAGATTGGTCCGTCAGACTGCCAGATAGTGACGCGTCATTCATCACGCCAGAGAACATGTTTCCTCTGCTGTAGAGTCCAGTGGTCGGTGTGCTTTACACCACTCCAGCCGCCACTTGGCACTGCACATGGTGGGTGACCTTAGGTTTGCGTGCGGCTGCTCGGCCATGGAAACCCATTTCATGAAGCGCCCGACAAACAGCTCTTGTGCCGACGTTGCTTCCAGAGGCAGTGTGGAACTCGGCAGCGAGCGTTGCAACCGAGGACAGACGACTTTTACACACTTAAGCACTCGGCGGTCCCGTTCTGTGGTCTTTGTGAGGCTTACCGCTTCACGGCTGAGCTGTTGCTGCTCCGAAACATTTCCACTTCACAATAACAGACTTACAGTTGATCTAGCATGGCAGGAATTTGACCAACTGACTTGTTGGAAAGGTGGGATTCTATGACAGAGACACGTAGAAAGGCACTGAGCTCTTCAGCACGACCCGTCCTACTGCCAATGCTCGTCTATGGAGGCTGCAGGGATGTTTGTGCTTGAGTTTCAGAACCAGAATCACTTTGTCATTTCATTTCATGCAAAAAAAAATCCCTGTCCGGGAGAACGAACACCAGCCAGGATGACTGTCAGAACTGCCGGTCCGCTGGGCTAGCAGTTAGCTTAGCCTGCCCCGCTTCCGCATCCTAACAAACCGCCCTCAGTCCGTCCTCTTTGGGTGCAGCTCCAGTCAGGGCAGTGGTCCTTGGGCCCACAGGATGCAGCAGACCAAGCTCTCCCAACCAATCCAGCGCCAGCTCTCCCAGCCAGACACCTTCGACACACCTCCCCGCACTCCACACGACGAGACTAAAAACACTGTCAAGGCTAGGCGAGGCCGCCGCCAGATCACCCTCGGTGTTATCGGAACTGCCGGTCTGCATGGGCTAGCAGTTAGCTTAGCCTGCCCCGCTTCCGCATCCTAACAAACCGCCCTCAGTGCGTCCTCTTAGGGCGCAGCTCCGGTCAGGGCCGTGGTCCCTGGGCCCACAGGACGTGAGCAGACCAAGCTCTCCCAGCCGATCCAGCGCCAGCTCTCCCAGCCATCAAACGAAGACAAACTTAGACGCAGACGTGGACAAAGACACCACATGGACGGTACTGGGTGAGGCCGCCACAAATGTGAATTTGCGCCGCCATCTTCCCACACCGAAACTGAACATTTTACACACCTGTTAGCGATGGGCATGGCTGAAATACCTGAGCCCAATTAGAAGGGGTGTCCACATACTTTTGGCCATGTAGTGTGTGTGTGTGTCTCTCTGTCTTTTTGTCTATCTATGTACCTAAAATAAATGTCAGCTTTTCCACAACTAATATATTGTAAAAAAAAACAGCTTTATTTAGTAACATGTAAAATTTGTTTGCTGTACAATTAAAACATATATCAAAAGACCACAATAATCATTCAAGCTTACAGTGAGGCTGGCTGAATTAAATGCCTGTGGGAAAGGAACATCTCTAAGGAGTGTCTCAGGAATGAACATTATTATTTTCATAATTTTCTCAAAATACCATGAATAGCCATATAGCCACTATACCCCACCACTATGGCCAAAAAAAAATAAAAATGAGTGAGTGAACTGAAAACGGGGAATATTCGTATGTCATGTAACATCCTTCGGTGCCACGCATCAGTCCACCTCATGTACACGAACAGAACGGGGTTGGCTGTCGACGATGTCCAAGGCACGTCAGCAGATCGCTCCTCTTTTGGTCCGGGGATGGACGCCTAGTGAGGCCAGTCACACTTCCAGGGCTCAGACTTGGGTGCTTTCAGACACTTTCCCAGCTTCTCGCAGCCTGCAGGGGCCCAATTCTAACGGAGCGGGGTGGGGATGGGGGGGAACACAGCACACATACGTCCCATTACTGCCGTGTCGTTATGCACGCTCAATAATCCAGGCAAGGAAATCACAGAGGGGTGAACCAGTTCATCTGGACACAGTGACCTCTTCAGTCTGCAGGTGTCCCCACCCTGATAAACAACACAGCGGCATAACCACCGAAAGCGGATGGTTTCATATGCAAATAGGCGTGACCATTTTGACTCGTTTGATTGATTGATTTGATTGATTGACTTGTACATCGGGGGAACTAAACAGACGCTGGCCAGGAGGATGGCACAACACAGGAGACCTAATGCGTTATACATGGCCTGACGTGTTAGATGGGTATGTAGGTGGGTGTAGACTCCACCGTCTACACCCACCTACAGGCCAGTGGCCACTCTTTCGAGGATGAGGATGTGCACATCCTTGATAGGGAGGAACGCTGGTTTGAACGGGGAGTTAAGGAGGCCGTCTATGTGAAGAGGGCACGACCATCCCTGAACCGAGGGGATGGGGGGGAGGGGGGGGGCTAAGGGTAGATCTGCCACCATCTTTCAATGCTGTCATTGCAACCATTCCCAAATCCTCTGTGAACAGTACACAAGGCCATTGAAACTAGTTCAGCGGTGGCTAACCATGTGCCAAGGAGAGCCACGTGTATGCAGGTTTCCATCCCAGCCGGACTCCACACCCGGTGATTTCACTGACGCATTCTTCCTCTTCGGTTGAAGGGTTGCTAATCACCTGGTGTACACGTGGCTCTCCATGGCACATGGTTAGCCACCCCCTGCTCCAGCTAATGGTCATATCCATATCAGCATATGAAACTGATCGTCGGTTTCGGTCGTTATGCCACCGTATTGTTTATAAGGGTGGGGATACCTGCAGTCAGTTGACTGCAGGCTTCCTCAGTTTGTGCCTTTCTGACTAGACCAAGCTAGTCTGTCAGAAAGGCACGAACTGAGGAAGCCTCTCGGATGAGAGGCGAAACGTCTTCACGGATATATACCAAGTCCAGTTAGACTTGATTCAACTCCTTTGGATAACCACGACCTGGATGAATGAGAACATTCACAGACGACACAGAGGCATAACGACCCAAAACAACGACCAGCTTCATATGCAAATATGGGCGTGACCATTAACTAGAGTTTCAGCGGCCATGTGTACTATTCACAGAGGACTGGGGGAATAGCTGCAATCACCCCCCCCCCCACCCCCCGGTTCAGGGAAGGTCGTGCCCTCTCTTCATATATGGACGGCCTCTTTGACTCCCGGTTCACACCAGCGTTGGTGTGCACATCTTGATGACCAACGTTGTTTGGCTTTAACACCGGGTTATTGAGCCTGCACGAGGACGTTTCTCTCAGGAAACGCTGTGTCCAGATGAACCGACTCATCTTCTGTCATTACTCCCGTCTTATGAGTTCACAATGAACGCCAAATGGCGTTTCTCGTATTAACCACATGATGGCGCTAGTGTCACAGAAATCATCTCGACCGAGTCGTCGCCGCCGCCGCCGCGCGCGCGCGCGCGGAACCGCGGATTCAATTCAGCAAATGCCGAGAAGCAATTTCCTCACAACACGCAGCCAAGAGGCTCGGAGCTGAGCAACGACTTCTGACTCACCAGCACCGCGACATGCTCCGCAAAGAAAGGGGGGACGGGGCGACAGCGGTAAAGAAATACATCCAAAAAAAACAAACTCTGATGGAGCTGAACAATAACGACCCTCGGGGCTGCTCACAGACTGAAGGCAAATAGGAAATGAGAAATTCGTCTCCACAAAGAGCAATTTATCACCTCTCAATTCTTTCACAAAGTCTTTATCAGATCCTCCAAATTATCAAATATATCTCATGTGCAAGTGTGAGAGAGGAAGGGGGGGGTAAGGGGGGAGGGAGAAAGGAACAGAGAGAGAGGGGGGAGAGTGAGAGAGAGGGGGAGAGAGTGAGAGGGGGGGGTGAGAGAGAGAGAGAGGGGGGAGGGAGAGGGGGAGAGTGAGAGAGAGAGAGAGAGAGAGAGAAGGGGGGGAGAAAGGAACAGAGAGAGAGGGGGAGAAGGGGGAGAGTGAGAGAGAGGGGGAGAGAAAGGAACAGAGAGGGAGAGAGAGGGAAAGGGGGAGAGAGAGGAACAGAGAGAGAGAGTGAGGGGGGGAGAAAGGAACAGAGAGAAAAAGAGAGAGAGGGGGTACAGAGTGAGAGGGGGGAAGAGAGAGAGAGTGAGGGGGAGAGCATGACAGAGAGAGGGGGGGAGAAGGGACAGAGAGAGGGGGGTGAGAGAGAGAGAGATAGAGCCAAAGGGAGGTATTATTTACATAAATAAATATGTAAATATGAATTGACTTAAATGAGCTAGTTGGAGGGAAACGCATCTTGTGTTAGCTGACTGAAGCCGGCTGCGACCCCGCCTCCTGGACCCAGAGTCTAGACCTGGTGGGCCAAAGATGGCGTCCGTGCATGAAAGAGCCTGTACAGCTGTTGAATACGAGCCGCTTTTAAGCTCGACCCCGCGGCAAATGGACGCAGCGCCGAGAGAAATACAACTGGGGGACAATCCGCTGCCTGTTGGAGGTCACCAAACAAGAGAAGAGAAGGTGGATGTGTGTTACTCATGCTGCAGTACGCTCACCATCACAGACAAGTCACACACGTTGAGCTGGGGAACGCCGGGCACCAAGGCCTTCTTATGCTGCTCCACGACCGGCGAGATCCTGCTGAGCACATCCTGGTACTCCTTAGCCAAGACACTGCAAACACACACACACACATGCATGTATAAACACAGCTCCCTGAAGTGGAGAAGGTGCAGCTCAGTGTGATGACGTGGAGAAGGTGCAGCTCAGTGTGATGAAGTGGAGAAGGTGCAGCTCAGTGTGAGGTTGTGGAGAAGGTGCAGCTCAGTGTGACGAAGTGGAGAAGGTGCAGCTCAGTGTGATGAAGTGGAGAAGGTGCAGCTCAGTGTGAGGTTGTGGAGAAGGTGCAGCTCAGTGTGATGAAGTGGAGAAGGTGCAGCTCAGTGTGAGGTTGTGGAGAAGGTGCAGCTCAGTGTGATGAAGTGGAGAAGGTGCAGCTCAGTGTGATGAAGTGGAGAAGGTGCAGCTCAGTGTGAGGTTGTGGAGAAGGTGCAGCTCAGTGTGATGAAGAGGAGAAGGTGCAGCTCCCTGACGTGGAGAAGGTGCAGCTCAGTGTGATGACGTGGAGAAGGTGCAGCTCAGTGTGATGAAGTGGAGAAGGTACAGCTCAGTGTGAGGTTGTGGAGAAGGTGCAGCTCAGTGTGATGAAGTGGAGAAGGTGCAGCTCAGTGTGAGGTTGTGCAGAAGGTGCAGCTCAGTGTGATGAAGAGGAGAAGGTGCAGCTCCCTGACGCGGAGAAGGTGCAGCTCAGTGTGAGGTTGTGGAGAAGGTGCAGCTCAGTGTGATGAAGTGGAGAAGGTGCAGCTCAGTGTGAGATTGTGGAGAAGGTGCAGCTCAGTGTGATGAAGTGGAGAAGGTGCAGCTCAGTGTGAGGTTGTGGAGAAGGTGCAGCTCAGTGTGATGAAGTGCAGAAGGTGCAGCTCAGTGTGATGAAGTGGAGAAGGTGCAGCTCAGTGTGATGATGTGGAGAAGGTGCAGCTCAGTGTGATGAAGTGGAGAAGGTGCAGCTCAGTGTGATGAAGTGGAGAAGGTGCAGCTCAGTGTGATGAAGTGGAGAAGGTACAGCTCAGTGTGATGAAGTGGAGAAGGTGCAGCTCAGTGTGAGGTTGTGCAGAAGGTGCAGCTCAGTGTGATGAAGTGGAGAAGGTGCAGCTCAGTGTGATGAAGTGGAGAAGGTGCAGCTCAGTGTGATGAAGTGGAGAAGGTGCAGCTCCCTGAAGTGGAGAAGGTGCAGCTCAGTGTGATGAAGTGGAGAAGGTGCAGCTCAGTGTGATGAAGTGGAGAAGGTGCAGCTCAGGGTGATGAAGTGGAGAAGGTGCAGCTCAGTGCGATGAAGTGGAGAAGGTGCAGCTCAGTGTGATGAAGAGGAGAAGGTGCAGCTCCCTGACGTGGAGAAGGTGCAGCTCAGTGTGAGGTTGTGGAGAAGGTGCAGCTCAGTGTGATGCAGTGGAGAAGGTGCAGCTCAGTGTGAGGTTGTGCAGAAGGTGCAGCTCAGTGTGATGAAGAGGAGAAGGTGCAGCTCCCTGACGTGGAGAAGGTGCAGCTCAGTGTGAGGTTGTGGAGAAGGTGCAGCTCAGTGTGATGAAGTGGAGAAGGTGCAGCTCAGTGTGATGAAGTGGAGAAGGTACAGCTCAGTGTGATGAAGAGGAGAAGGTGCAGCTCCCTGACGTGGAGAAGGTGCAGCTCAGTGTGAGGTTGTGGAGAAGGTGCAGCTCAGTGTGATGAAGTGGAGAAGGTGCAGCTCAGTGTGATGAAGTGGAGAAGGTGCAGCTCAGTGTGATGAAGTGGAGAAGGTGCAGCTCAGTGTGATGAAGAGGAGAAGGTGCAGCTCAGTGTGATGAAGAGGAGAAGGTGCAGCTCAGTGTGATGAAGTGGAGAAGGTGCAGCTCAGTGTGATGAAGTGGAGAAGGTGCAGCTCAGTGTGATGAAGTGGAGAAGGTGCAGCTCAGTGTGATGAAGTGGAGAAGGTGCAGCTCAGTGTGATGAAGTGGAGAAGGTGCAGCTCAGTGTGATGAAGAGGAGAAGGTGCAGCTCCCTGACGTGGAGAAGGTGCAGCTCAGTGTGAGGTTGTGGAGAAGGTGCAGCTCAGTGTGATGAAGTGGAGAAGGTGCAGCTCAGTGTGATGAAGTGGAGAAGGTGCAGCTCAGTGTGATGAAGTGGAGAAGGTGCAGCTCAGTGTGATGAAGAGGAGAAGGTGCAGCTCCCTGACGTGGAGAAGGTGCAGCTCAGTGTGAGGTTGTGGAGAAGGTGCAGCTCAGGGTGATGAAGTGGAGAAGGTGCAGCTCAGTGTGATGAAGTGGAGAAGGTACAGCTCAGTGTGATGAAGTGGAGAAGGTACAGCTCAGTGTGATGAAGTGGAGAAGGTGCAGCTCAGTGTGAGGTTGTGGAGAAGGTGCAGCTCAGTGTGATGAAGTGGAGAAGGTGCAGCTCAGTGTGAGGTTGTGGAGAAGGTGCAGCTCAGTGTGATGAAGTGGAGAAGGTGCAGCTCAGTGCGATGAAGTGGAGAAGGTGCAGCTCAGTGTGATGAAGTGGAGAAGGTGCAGCTCAGTGCGATGAAGTGGAGAAGATGCAGCTCAGTGTGAGGTTGTGGAGAAGGTGCAGCTCAGTGTGATGAAGTGGAGAAGGTGCAGCTCAGTGTGATGAAGTGGAGAAGGTGCAGCTCAGTGTGATGAAGTGGAGAAGGTGCAGCTCAGTGTGATGAAGTGGAGAAGGTACAGCTCAGTGTGATGAAGAAGAGAAGGTGCAGCTCCCTGACGTGGAGAAGGTGCAGCTCAGTGTGATGAAGTGGAGAAGGTGCAGCTCAGTGTGATGAAGTGGAGAAGGTGCAGCTCAGTGTGATGAAGTGGAGAAGGTGCAGCTCAGTGTGATGAAGTGGAGAAGGTACAGCTCAGTGTGATGAAGAGGAGAAGGTGCAGCTCCCTGACGTGGAGAAGGTGCAGCTCAGTGTGATGAAGTGGAGAAGGTGCAGCTCAGTGTGATGAAGTGGAGAAGGTGCAGCTCAGTGTGAGGTTGTGGAGAAGGTGCAGCTCAGTGTGATGAAGTGGAGAAGGTGCAGCTCAGTGTGAGGTTGTGGAGAAGGTGCAGCTCAGTGTGATGAAGTGCAGAAGGTGCAGCTCAGTGTGATGAAGTGGAGAAGGTGCAGCTCAGTGTGATGATGTGGAGAAGGTGCAGCTCAGTGTGATGAAGTGGAGAAGGTGCAGCTCAGTGTGATGAAGTGGAGAAGGTGCAGCTCAGTGTGATGAAGTGGAGAAGGTACAGCTCAGTGTGATGAAGTGGAGAAGGTGCAGCTCAGTGTGAGGTTGTGCAGAAGGTGCAGCTCAGTGTGATGAAGTGGAGAAGGTGCAGCTCAGTGTGATGAAGTGGAGAAGGTGCAGCTGAGTGTGAGGTTGTGGAGAAGGTGCAGCTCAGTGTGATGAAGTGGAGAAGGTGCAGCTCAGTGTGATGAAGTGGAGAAGGTGCAGCTCCCTGAAGTGGAGAAGGTGCAGCTCAGTGTGATGAAGTGGAGAAGGTGCAGCTCAGTGTGATGAAGTGGAGAAGGTGCAGCTCAGGGTGATGAAGTGGAGAAGGTGCAGCTCAGTGCGATGAAGTGGAGAAGGTGCAGCTCAGTGTGATGAAGAGGAGAAGGTGCAGCTCCCTGACGTGGAGAAGGTGCAGCTCAGTGTGAGGTTGTGGAGAAGGTGCAGCTCAGTGTGATGAAGTGGAGAAGGTGCAGCTCAGTGTGAGGTTGTGCAGAAGGTGCAGCTCAGTGTGATGAAGAGGAGAAGGTGCAGCTCCCTGACGTGGAGAAGGTGCAGCTCAGTGTGAGGTTGTGGAGAAGGTGCAGCTCAGTGTGATGAAGTGGAGAAGGTGCAGCTCAGTGTGATGAAGTGGAGAAGGTGCAGCTCAGTGTGAGGTTGTGCAGAAGGTGCAGCTCAGTGTGATGAAGAGGAGAAGGTGCAGCTCCCTGACGTGGAGAAGGTGCAGCTCAGTGTGAGGTTGTGGAGAAGGTGCAGCTCAGTGTGATGAAGTGGAGAAGGTGCAGCTCAGTGTGATGAAGTGGAGAAGGTGCAGCTCAGTGTGATGAAGTGGAGAAGGTACAGCTCAGTGTGATGATGTGGAGAAGGTGCAGCTCAGTGTGATGATGTGGAGAAGGTGCAGCTCAGTGTGATGAAGTGGAGAAGGTGCAGCTCAGTGTGATGAGGTGGAGAAGGTGCAGCTCAGTGTGGTGAAGTGGAGAAGGTGCAGCTCAGTGCGATGAAGTGGAGAAGGTGCAGCTCAGTGTGATGAAGTGGAGAAGGTGCAGCTCAGGGTGATGAAGTGGAGAAGGTGCAGCTCAGTGTGATGAAGTGGAGAAGGTGCAGCTCAGTGTGATGAAGTGGAGAAGGTGCAGCTCAGTGTGATGAAGTGGAGAAGGTGCAGCTCAGTGTGATGAGGTGGAGAAGGTGCAGCTCAGTGTGGTGAAGTGGAGAAGGTGCAGCTCAGTGTGATGAAGAGGAGAAGGTGCAGCTCCCTGACGTGGAGAAGGTGCAGCTCAGTGTGAGGTTGTGGAGAAGGTGCAGCTCAGTGTGATGAAGTGGAGAAGGGTGCAGCTCAGTGTGATGAAGTGGAGAAGGTGCAGCTCAGTGCAATGAAGTGGAGAAGGGTGCAGCTCAGGGTGATGAAGTGGAGAAGGTGCAGCTCAGTGTGATGAAGTGGAGAAGGTGCAGCTCAGTGTGAGGTTGTGGAGAAGGTGCAGCTCCCTGAAGGGGAGAAGGGTGCAGCTCAGTGTGATGAGGTGGAGAAGGTGCAGCTCAGTGTGATGAGGTGGAGAAGGTGCAGCTCAGTGTGATGACGTGGAGAAGGGTGCAGCTCAGTGTGATGAGGTGGAGAAGGGTGCAGCTCAGTGTGAGGTTGTGTTGTTGCTCTTTACGCTCGTGCGCGACACCGAGGAGAAAACACTGTAGCGTCCGCACTTAAGTCCTCACATTAGCACAAGAGCATGGCTTATAACAACAAACCACACACACACGCAGACACACACATCATCCATTCTGACCCCCTTGGGTGGGTGGGGGTGGGGGGGGTGGGGGGGAGTCCACTCAGCAGGATGGACCACGCAGCCCTCATCCTCTCCCCCGTCTCACAATTACTGCCGTTGGCCAGCAGTGAGCCGGGGCACCTCTGTGCATTATTATATTCAGTGTGTAAAACACAGAGGCCCTGAAGGCTTTCAAAGGAACGCTGCTCTCAATAGGACCTGTAGGGTTAATGGCTTGTGTGTGTCTGTGTGTGTCTGTGTGTGTCTGTGTGTGTGTGTGTGTGTGTGTGCGAGACCAGAGGGTGGGTGTCTGGTGGCGTGACACACGAATAGACAAACATCACCGGCGCAATTACACCCCGACACACTCACCAGCAGCACCTGTGCCTCCCCTCCGTCCCCCCCCCCCTCCTCCACCAGCCTCTCCCCCCCCCCCAAACCCAGCCCTCTGATTGGCCCCCGGGGAGCGTGTGCATGTGTGTGAGGTGAAGTGTCAATTAGAGTAATAACCCCAGGCCCTGTCCAGCTCACACCTACCCCTCCCCGTAGATCCCCCACAGGGCAGCGAGGAGGCCTCCTCCGCCAGCGGCAGCACCTGCTCCTCGCCGTGTTTGCTGAACTTTTTTTTTTTTTTTTTTTTTACTCCGCCCCGCAAGTCGGCGTGCCAGAACCCACCCCTCGCCCCCCCACCCCCCCGGCACCGAGATCCGATCGGATACGGGCGACCGGGTCTGCTCTCCGCAGATGAAAAGATGGGACCGGGATAGCGTCGTGGCGGCTATCTCTGGAAACCCCGCCTCCCGCCTCCTCGGCAGACAATAGCTCGATCAGCGCGAAGGGCGTTTCATCCCCCCTCCTATCTGTGTCCCGCTATTGATTGTTGCGATTCATTTTCTGATAAGCGACGACACAACTTAATAAAGCAAACGTTGAGAGGGATTTATCGCCGGGCCGGCACCGCCAGGGGGCTCAATTCATCCGCGGGCCCGAGCCGAGCGACGCCGAGAAGCCGGCACCGAACTGCAAATTAGCCCCATTGTTTCGTCGCCGCGCTGCACCTCCCACTCTGCAGACGGCTAAATGGAGGGGGGGGGGTGGGGGTGGGGGTGGGGGAGAGAAACTTAACAATATCCTATTTATTCATGCCTCCCCCCTTCCAAACAAATGATAAAAAGCCCACAGTCAGCACAGCTCATTATCATGATTATAACTCTTACGGGTGCAAAAGCAAAATCTGGAATAATAACTAGGCGGTATGCAAATGAAGCCTTTTGATTTATAATGTATGACACCCGGGGGGGATGGGGGCATTGCTCAGGTGTGTCACCACTCTGATTACTGATTCATAACCTCACTGCTGGAACACACACACACGCACAACACACACACACAAACATAAACATCCCCGGCACCAGAAGGCGGGGGGATTGAAGAGACAATCGAATACATCCGTCCTGCCGTCCCCTCCCTCAGCCATTTTCTCCACCCCAGTGGAAACTGAGCCAGTTGGGGAAGGACTATCGACCGGGGGACAAGAGAGCGCGGTGGCAGCCAGGAGACGAGGCCGTGACTGTGTGCGCAGCACCTCCTCTGCCCGGGCTGGGGGACCGAGCGCTTGGAGGAGCGGGACTTCTGGTCTTCTGGGAGGTGAGCAGAGTTGGGTCAGGGGACGGGACGGGGGGGGGGGGGGGGGGAACCTTGGGGCTACGTTACGTTATGTTGAGTCCCGCGGGGCGCCGGCGGTGCCAACATCCAACAAGGACAGAAAGGTTCATCGATGTGAAGCACAACTGTTGTGTGCCGTTGTTGTGTCGTTACGTTGGGTTTGTAACGGGGAGGTAAGTCTCGTATTGGCTACTAATCTTCAGTTGAGTAGCTAACGCTACAAATCCTTCACATCAAGGGCCCATGGCATCATGGGTAACGTGCACATGTGTGAAGGCACCATGAATGCTGGAAGGTACATACAGGTTTTGGAGCAACGTGTGCTGCCATCCGAGCGGCGTCTTTTTCAGGGACGTCCCTGCTTGTTTCAGCAAGACGACGCCAAGCCACATTCTGCACCTGTTACACCAGCGGGGCTTCGTAGTAAAAGAGTGCGGGTACTGGACTGGCCTGCCTGCAGTCCAGACCTGCCTGCAGACCAGACCTGTCTCCCGTTGAACATGTGTGGCGCATCATGAAGCACAAAATACAACAACGGAGACCCCGGACTGTCGAGCCACTGAAGTCGTACATGAAGCAAGAATGGGGAAGAATTCCACCTACAAAGCTTCAACAATTAGTGTCCTCAGTTCCCAAACGCTTATTGAGTGTTGTGTTAAAAGGAAAGGGGATGTAACACAGTGGGGAACATGCCCCTGTCCCAGCTTCTTTTGGAACGTGTTGCAGGCATCAAATTCAAAATGAGTGAATATTTGCAAAAAAACAAGAAAGTTTTATCAGTTTGAACATTAAATATCTGGTCTTTGTAGCGTATTCAATTGAATATAGGTGGAAAAGGATTTGCAAATCATTGTGTTCTGTTTTTATTTACGTTTTACACAACGTCCCGACTTCATTGGAATTTGGGGTTCGTATAAAACACAACAAATTCAGAAAATAATGACAATGATCTTGTTTATAATATAGAAACTTTATATTTCCTTATGCATTTTGTCCTAAGGCCACGTCATCTACACTGAGCTATTGGCTAACTGGACTTGATTGGACTGGATTACACTGGAGTGGACTAAGACGGACAGGACTGGACTGGACTAGACAGGACTGGAGTGAACTGGACTTGACTGGACTGGATTACACAGGAGTGGACTAAGACGGACAGGACTGGACTGGACTGGACTAGACAGGACTGGAGTGAACTGGACTTGATTGGACTGGATTACACAGGAGTGGACTAAGACGGACAGGACTGGACTGGACTGGACAGGACTGGAGTGAACTGGACTTGACTGGACTGGATTACACAGGAGTGGACTAAGACGGACAGGACTGGACTGGACTGGACTAGACAGGACTGGAGTGAACTGGACTTGATTGAACTGGATTACACAGGAGTGGAGTAAGACGGACAGGACTGGACTTGACTGGACTGGACTGGAGTGAACTGGACTTGACTGGACTGGATTACACAGGAGTGGAGTAAGACGGACAGGACTGGACTGGACTGAACTAGACAGGACTGGAGTGAACTGGACTTAACTGGACTGGATTACACAGGAGTGGACTAAGACGGACAGGACTGGACTGGACTGGACTAGACAGGACTGGAGTGAACTGGACTTGATTGGACTGGATTACACAGGAGTGGAGTAAGACGGACAGGACTGGACTGGACTGGACAGGACTGGAGTGAACTTGACTTGACTGGACTGGATTACACAGGAGTGGACTAAGACGGACAGGACTGGACTGGACTGGACAGGACTGGAGTGAACTGGACTTGACTGGACTGGATTACACAGGAGTGGACTAAGACGGACAGGACTGGACTGGACTGGACAGGACTGGAGTGAACTGGACTTAACTAGGCTGGATGGAACTGAGCTGGACTGAGGTGGACAGGACTGAGCTGGACTGGGCGTTGTATATGTGTGTGTGCTATTTGCTGTATCACAGCCTGCCACAGCAGTGAAGGTATGCGTGCAGACAGGCCCTACATCATCTTAAGTGGCTCTTTAGGTGCAGACAGAGATTAATGACGGCCAGGCGCCCAGTCCAGCTGGGGGACCAAGGAGCATGCGGTAGAAACACGCACACACAGACACACACAGACACACACACACACACACACACAGGACTAAGATGGTGGAGAGCGGTCCCAGTGGACGCTAAGGGACAGAAGCTGAGTGGTGAACCACGGCACAAAGCAGAAGGTAGAAAGCGAGAGGGAGGTAACAAGGAAAATGAGACATACTAAGCTTGGAGAGGAAACACACTGAATGGCAGAGATTATGGGAGAGAGAGCAGGACAGTCTGAGGGATGGAGCGGTCACAGGAGATGTGAAGGGATAGTTTGGCCAATCCAATGACCCCTTCCAAAAGACATAAAACATGACTGTGCACATAAGTGTGTGTGTGTGTGTGTGTTTGTTTTCTCATCAATCATTCAACATGATACACAACTCCCTGTTGATTGGTTTTCCTTTTTTTTTACCCCTCACATTGACTATAAACAATGCTAAAAGGGTGGGCAAGTGGAAAAAAAAACAAAAACAAACATCGTTTAATCTCCTTTCAGAAGTGAGAGGAGTTTCGAGGCGAAAGACGAGAGGCGGTAAAGCCAGCTCAGAAGGCAAGAGAGCAGAGGGAGAACCTTTAACCCAGACGGAGACCATCTGCGGGGGAGGGTAGCACATACGAGGAGGCATCCCACAGCACAAGGAGATGCTGGATGTTGGGAATCTTGGAGTCTTGCTAGGCCATACCCCACACATGGGAGGAGGGTCTGGTTGAACGCGTTAACAAAGTCAGATAACGAGACAGACAGGCGGGGTCGTCCCGTTTTGGAGAAACCGGTCAGGACTTCAACTGACTGCGATCCTCCAAAACACAGCCGAACGACGGATTTTTTATGAGGAACCTGAACTCCTGAGTAACAAGCTGGTGATTTGGGAAGGTGAGTGATGGAGAAGTCTCTTGTCCAGAAGTCCAAATATTGATGTTTGTCAGTTTGTGGCTGTCTTTATAAAGACAAACAGCAATATGCTTTGGATTTGGAAGAAGTAAGCGGGCCCATTGGAGCTAGCGACGTGCTAAGCTTTTGCTAACGCCCTACAGACAACGGACCTTAGCTGAAACACCAGGTTTTCAACGTAGCCACTTGGCAAACGGTTCAAAACTTATTGTTTGAGATATATTCTTTGGAATCCTTGATATTGTCGGTAGGATGAGTCATTCATGGCTTGAAGGGAGCACGGTCAAGTTCCTCATCATAGTCAAGGCTCAGCGTTTTTGATTTTTACCGATTTTCACCAAAAAATACCCAGATTTTTTAAAAGGAGGTCGGTTTAAACTGATTTTCACCCGGATTTTATGTTTCCACGGATCCAAAAGTCATTCCTGTTCGTGTGAGGTTATGTAACAGTGTCCTCTTGTAGCGAAATTCGGCATGCTGGATGGCTTTGACAAATAAAAACCGAAAACGCTGAGCCTTGATCATAGTTAGCCATGTTGAAATGCGCTTCTAGCGTTGCTAGCCAGATGTTGAAATCTGTGACACCACAAGGGGGCTCCGAGGGGAAAGCGCGTTCAAGACAACTCTGAATTCAGATCTTTTGAACTGGAAATTTCGGACGAGTTCACGCTGAATACTTGGGGAAAACAACAAAAGTTTTCAGATATCTCGTGAATTCATTTGCAGCATTTTTGAGCTAGCTAACATTATCTATAGATCAATCAACTCGTCGACGACACAGGATGTCCATCTAAGGAGCTTCCTGCTGCTATGCAGGACAGAGACGGGTGGCGTGAGAGGGTCAGAGCCACCCGAGGATACGCCACCTGATGATGATGAACATTATCTAGCTAAGTTGGCTGGGAAAAAAAGCGACCAAACGTCACATATTGCTACAACGACCGTGAAACATAAATGACGGCAACACATATCACACAATTGTGCACCCAAATGTGTAAATAAACACTTTTTCTTTCTAACCATGAGCTACAAATGCACCCATTTTGTGTTCTTCTTCTTCTTGTTGGGACGTCACCAGTGCTCAGGTCATAATAGCTCTGAAATGATACTTGAATTTCCTTCCTGTAACACTGGCCTTGACAACTGTTGAACTCGTTTTTTTTTCACAAATCAGATCTTTAATGCACCGATCAGAGCACTACACGAGTTTCCGTTAGGCCAGACGACGGATCCTGTTCTAGTGGATCTCGGAATGGAAGTCTCCGCTGTCCCCATCCTCAGGGTTCATTCTCCCTCCCAAGTGATTTTTGACCCCTCCCCCTACGCTCAGGCAGAGACATACCAAGTGCCATTAAACAGTACCCGTTCTTAATTTAGGCCCGAACAATGTTTCTTGTGGTTTTAAGTCACAGGGGCGTGGGGGCGGAGGGGCCGAGAGGCCAGATAGTGATCTTTAAGGAGCTGTTTGCAATCAAAAGAGGAGGGTTTAATCAGGCGTGATCCGGCTGAGCCGATCAATCAGCAGCCCTCTCTTTCACAACACTGAACCGGCATTGATCTCATATGCATTCTGTCCTCCAACTGAGAACACCCTCCTCCTCCTCCTCCTCATGACCTCCCTTCTCCTGTTCTGTTCCCGCTTGGCCCTCCTCTCTTGCTGTTCTCCCCTTCTGCTCTGTTTCCATTAAACTTTTCTTATCCGCTCGCGTCTTTATCCCGCTAGACGTACCTGCAGGCTGACAAACCTGCAGCGAAGAGGGACTGACCTGATAGGATATCGCTCCCCAGGGTCCCGCCCCAGGTGGAAAATGATTGGTTGCATTGTGTGTTCTTCCTGGGTGTGAGTGGTCACGCCTGGAACCTCTTGGCCCGGACAAAAGTTGATACCCTGGAACAAGCACATGCACAAACACACACACAAGTTAAGCATGGGACATATTTATTAGATTATCAATATGTGGGTGTGAAAAACTGATGATTATCAATTCCTTGGAAGCAATGTGAGTGAGTATCGGACTGAAAAGCTAACACCAAATGCCTTGACAGGAGCGTTCTTCATGCTGCTGTCACAACATGGAACGGCCTGTTGTCAGTGACATCACATCAGGTTGTGTCCGTGCCTTCAAGAAGAGACTGAACAAACACCTCCTCAGCACGAGACTGCGATCCTACTCGCTAAACTACCAGGCTACATAGTGTTTCCCTATGGATCAAATGTACGTTATGTTTGAGCTCAGGAACATGTGCAAAAAATGATCCAGAACAGAACTGAGGTCATGCACTTGTTTTTAGCAGAGGTGGCAAATCCAGGTCCAGAAAGTAAAAATCCTAACCATGTTTTTGCTGTCTGTGAATGTTCTCATTCATCCAGGTCATGCTTATCCAAAGGAGTTAACTCAAGTCCAACTGGACTTGGTATATATCCGTGAAGACGTTTCGCCTCTCATCCAAGAGGCCTCCTCAGTTCGTGCCTTTCTGACTAGACCAAGCTAGTCTGACTGGCTGGTGATGAGACTCAGAATTTATCCTCTAGGAGTCGTCGTCAGAGCTATTGATGTGCGTGGCTCTTTTGTGTACCGATGTTATGGCCGCGCCCGTCGCCACCGGAGCTATTGATATGCATTTGTTTAGCAGCGACGGTCGTTGGGGGGGTTAGTTTCGGCTTCATTATTCAGTGGTCATGAGAGTGGTTGGAGCCGTTAGTGACCGACTGTTGTTCTTGGAGGCTAGGCTTCTTGAGTCTCCTGGGTAGAGATGAAAGGACGGCATTGTAAGTGGGAGATGGGTGGTGTCGCAGACCTCCTCCTCTGTTGAGGGATGGTTTTTCCAGTTTCGCATAGATGGCTTCCTTCACCCCTCTTTCAAACCATCTATCTTCTCTGTCCAAAATGTGTACGTGTCTGTCCTCGAAGGAGTGTGTCTTCTCCTTTAGGTGTAGATAGACTGCTGAGTCTTGTCCTGAGGAGTTTGGCCTTCTGTGTTGGGCCATCCGTTTGTGTAGTGGTTGTTTGGTTTCTCCTATCTATAGGTCAGTGCAGTCCTCAAAGCATTGTACGGCATACACCAGATTGCTTTTCCGGGTGTGTGGTCTTTGGGATGAATGTATTTGTACATGCATTTGCTCCACCCATGTGCTAAACCAATAGATTCTAATCAACCCCACTCTTCAGCTTGATAGGGTCATGAAATCAGCTGATTTAACACAACGGGTGGAGGAAACACATGGTGCGGAGTTGTACTTTCTGGACCTTGTTTTGCCACGTCTGGTTCTTAGTGAGCCTCGACAAATAACAAATTGCAGGAGAACGCGTCATCAGTAGCATCCACGTTGTCTCATGTGATCCATATTTCAGCTTGTTCTGTATTCTTACACAACAGTTTCATGTTTTTGAAGTGTCTGTCCACACCGTCTGTCCAGTCCGCTGACAGTTTCTTCTATGTTAGAGTTTTGCTGTAACCTCGCCGGCTTTGCCCTTACCAACCGGGCAGGTGCATTAGCGAAAGCGTTGCCCTCCGTGTTTTGTCCTGGACGATCACCGCACAAACCAAACGGACCCGCAATTATACGACCCGCGCCGGCTGTCTGAACACAGGCCCGCACTCATTTGATGTGTTGTGTATTCGCGCTACGACATCCAACTCTGAATGAGCTGCATTTTGAATGTAGACCCACCACAACCCCCCCACCCCCACCCCCGTAGTGGGGGTGGGGGTGGGGGGGGGGTTGTGGTGGGTTGAGTGGACCTGGACACCTCCGCCTCACTCACACGCCCAGAAAGTGTGCGTGTGTGCGTCTCTAACCCGCCCCCCCCCCACGCCCACAAAATATCTCATCTTCCTTCCCATGCTTCTCCGCAGAGTCCCCTATGATCCAGATTCACCCATACCAGCTTTTGATGCCAGGGTCTTGGAAATGTAAAAAATCTCACCCCCGAGCCGAGCACAGAAAGGCCCGCTGTGTGTGTGTGTGTGTGTGTGTGTCGCCGACTCCGGCTCTTGTGCCCGAGACGCCACAGCGAGACCTCGGTATCTCCGCTGACATTCATGCTATAGATACAGCTACGCCGCCTTCCACCTGGAGCAGACGAGTTTCCATTACAAGATAAGGGGCGGAAGCAGCCGGGGTCAGTGGGATAGATATGGAAATGGGGAATCTTTTATACCTATTTTTAACCAGACGAAAATATTTCATTCTCGCTGAAGTGGGGGGATGAGTAGGGTTTTAGTTTGCACGCCATAATCCACGATGTTACGTATAGGACAATGTCGTCTCATCCTGGTACATATATTGTACAGATATAAAGCTGCACAAACGGCTGGTGTCGTACAGATTTGGGCGAACACTGAATAATGCATCGGAGCAGAAAATTACAGGCCTCTTCGCTGCGGGACGCCGATCTGTCTCCAGGGTGTCGGCGCCTATACGATGCACTCAGACGCTGCATTTTATTACGGAAAACCAATACGCTTTCCTATATAGCAGCGGTCGGGAACCTATGGCTCGCGAGCCATATATGGCTCTTCCGGTGACGGCATATGGCTCCCAGACAATTTTGAGTTGAAAATTATTTTTTTTTCAAAAAAATCAGTTTGGAACTGATTTTAAAATACTTGTGATATTTCTTAATAACACTGTGTCATTTTAAAGTAAACAGAAATTAGTTTTGAAGATACATTTCACGGTTCACGGGTCACCCGTGGGTCGGGTCGGGAACCAATGGCTCGCGAGCATGTCCGGGTCATTGTAAAGTGAAGAAATCAATTTGATCAGATAGCCAACTAGTTTATCCGCTTCAACCCTTGTAACGGAAAAGATGGCGAAAAGAAAAAAAGACGATGATTACCGTGCATTCCAGGCTGCGTGGACAGAGGAATTTGCATTTGTGGAGAGAGCAGGATCTGCGGTATGTCTAATATGCAATGATAAAATTGCATCGATGAAACGGTCAAATATAAAGCGGCACTTCGATACGCACCATGCTTCATTTGCATGGAAATATCCAGCGGGGGACAGCAGGAAAAGGGCACGCGAGGAGCTACAGCGGAGAGTGCAGACGAGTCAGCAGCAACTACGTGTGTGGACCAAGCAAGGTGACGGGAATTCCGCTAGCTTTGCGGGGGCTTTGGCAATAGTAAGGAATGGAAAGTCATTCACAGATGGCGAGTATGCCAAAACATTCATGCTTGATGTGGCCAATGAACTGTCTGATGACTTCCCAAATGAAGACAAGATAATCAAACGAATAAAAGACATGCCCCTGTCAGCAAGAACTGTGCACGATCGTAGCATCATGATGGCAAATCAAGTCGAGGAAACACAAATTAAGGACATAAACGCCGGGACATACTTTTCTCTCGCGTTAGATGAGTCAACAGACGTTAGCCATCTATCTCAGTGCAGTATCATTGCCAGGTGTGCTGCAGGTGACACACTGCGTGAGGAAAGCTTGGCTGTTTTGCCAATGAAAGGGACAACAAGAGGAGAGGATTTATTCACGTCTTTCATGGAGTTTGCTAAAGAAAAAAAACTACCGATGGATAAACTTATTTCTGTCTGTACTGATGGTGCACCCTGTATGTTGGGGAAGAACAAAGGATTTGTAGCGCTTCTCCGTGAACATGAAAAGAGAGCCATCCTAAGTTTTCATTGCATCCTGCACCAGGAGGCGCTTTGCGCTCAGACGTGTGGCCAGGAGCTTGGCGAGGTGATGTCTCTGGTCATTCGAGTGGTCAACTTTAATGTTGCCCGAGCTTTAAATGATCGCCAGTTTAAAGCTCTGTTAGAAGAAGTTGGGAATCATTATCCCGGTCTGCTTTTACACAGCAACGTGCGTTGGTTGTCAAGGGGGAAGGTGCTCAGCCGTTTTGCAGCTTGCCTGAGTGAAATCCGGACTTTTCTTGAAATGAAAGGCGTCAAGCATCCTGAGCTAGACAACACTGACTGGCTCCTGCAGTTTCACTATCTCGTGGACATAACTGGCCATCTGAACCAGCTCAATGTGAAAATGCAAGGTATTGGAAATACAATCTCATCCCTTCAACAAGCAGTGTTTGCATTTGAAAGCAAGCTGGAAGTCTTTCTCAGGGACATTGAAACAGGTCGTCTTCTGCACTTTGAAAGACTGCAACAATTTAGAGATGCATGCTTAGCAAGTGACTCCACTCAACATCTGGATCTCCAGCAGCTAGCTGGCTTTACGTTCAATCTCCTGCAGTCATTCAAAGCACGTTTTGGAGAATTTCGTGCGCGCACTGGTCTTTTCAAGTTCATCACTCGTCCACATGAGTGTGCAGTGGACAAAATCGACCTGACATGCATCCCCGGGGTCTCTATCGGAGACTTTGAGCTGGAAGTTGCTGACCTGAAGGCATCAGACATGTGGATGAGTAAGTTCAAGTCACTTAATGGAGAGTTGGAAAGTCTTGCGCGACAGCGAGCAGAGCTGGCGAGGGAACACAAGTGGACAGAAATGAAAAATCTTCAACCTGAAGACCAGCTGATTCTTAAAACTCGGAACGAGCTTCCTGTGACATACCACACAATGCAGCGTGTGAGTATTGCCGTATTGACCATGTTTGGCTCTACATATGCATGTGAACAGTCTTTCTCGCATATGAGGAACATTAAGACCAACCTACGCTCACGTTTAACTGATGGAAGCCTCAACGCCTGCATGAAGCTCAACCTCACCACGTATGAACCAGACTACAAGGCCATCAGCAAAACCATGCAGCACCAGAAGTCGCATTACAAGTAAGACATATTTAATTTATTATACGTTAAAAATACTATATGGCTCTCAATGAAATATATTTAGAAATATTTGCCTTTTATGGCTCTCCCAGTCAAAAAGGTTCCCGACCCCTGCTATATAGGGAGGAAAAAAAGGTCAACGGAATTTCTATCCAGGTCATGACCTTATGGCGTGGGTCACATCCCCCCCATCTCACCCCTTCTGTGTTAGCGTGAGTGTACAAAGTAGAACAACGTCGTTTTCACTCACCTCGTGAGGAACGTTTAAAAAACACACACAATCGTAAAGCTGTGCAACGCATAGGTGACTAAATAGTTTAGAAATGCAGAGGCCATAGTAACTTCAGGGTGTATAATATATATATATATATATATATCACACAGTATTAAGATCACCACACCGCCTGCAGAGAATTGGACGAGAGCCATTTAAACTTGTGAAACGTCTCATTTTCCCCACGGCTGAGCGACGTGAACAACACTTCTCTCAACTTTTAACCTGTAATTTCATTCTGCTTCACAGACTCACATCCTCCCATGTTTGTTTTTACTAAAGGCTTGGGGGGGGGGGGGAAATCCATCCTTTATCCAAGCCACTTATCCCCACCAGGGTCGCGAGATGCTGGAGCCTATCCCAGCACTCACTGGGTGGCAGGCAGCGAGACACCCTATATACACACACATACACACACATACACACACACACGTATATGTATGTATATGTATATGTATATGTGTATATATGTATGTATATACAATATAAATATAAAAATAATATATTAAATAAAATATTAAATATAATAATTATATATAATTATATATAAAGAGCTATTATATTATATTATATTATATTAATTAATTAAATAAGAAATAAAATACATTGTACTGTCTCATAAAGAATTTACTCGAATCACTGGATTATATATATATATATATATATATATACACATATACACATATACACACACATACATACACACACATATATATATATCAACATGGATACAGGAAGAAAGATTTTAATGCATAGCAGTACAGGCCTGTTTCGTGCGTCTTGCACTCATCAGCTGCTAATTGTTGATATTCTGCTCCTCATTAGTCCAGCACTCAACACCACTGACAGTTTCGGAAAAAAACGCTATATGTATGTATGTATGTATGTATGTATGTATGTGTGTGTGTGTGTGTGTGTGTGTGTGTGTGTATGTATATATACATATATATGTGTGTGTGTGTGTGTGTGTGTGTGTGTGTGTGTGTGTGTGTGTGTGTGTGTGTATATATATATAAAACTTTGTTAAAAGAAACACTCAATGGCAGGGGAAGTGCTCAACAAATAAGGAGCAAAATAATCCAGTGAGTCAAGTAAATCTTAATGAGACAGCACAAGCCTGTTTCTGCCATAAACTGATGACTGCTTATGGCATGAAACAGGCTTGTGCTGTCTCATAAAGAATTTACTTGACTCACTGTGTGTGTGTGTGTGTGTGTGTGTGTGTGTGTGTGTGTGTGTGTGTGTGTGTGTGTGTGTGTGTGTGTATATATATGTGTGTTACCAAGCAGAGGGACAAGCAGGTGGAACGGTTCTCGTCTCCACATCCAGACTTGTGTTGGCTGAGCCCCCACAAAATGGCATTTGACGCCACAACAGTGTTTTGTAATTGGATAAATATGGTTGATTTTCGGGTCAAAGTGAAACAATGAGTCGTGAACCAGCAAAAGTACAAAGGCACAACCCTTTATCCAAGTGTAAAGAGAAAAGGTGTTCTGGCCCGAGGAAGCCAAAATATTGGATTTAGAAAACAATTTTCAGGCTCAAGAAAAACGGCGGAGCTCTTCACGGCTTACACGACTCGGGGCTTGGCCGTGAGGCACAGTGTATTTAAAATCCACGCGTCAGGCTTTACATTTGCACTGTTTGTACATTAGGCCCATGCTGGGAATTACACAGAATGGGCAAACTGAGGATACACCCACACGAAGAAGAAGAAGAAGAAAAAAAAAAGACTGGGGACTGAAGTTTTACGTCCAATATTTGAGCTCGGGACCCACACGTAAAAAGCCAAAGCTCACGGGGACGTGCCCGCTTTTGGAAAAGATGGACGCCGCGGGGGGCCGGCGTGTACTCGTGCAGAGACACACAGCGGCGCAGACACGCGAATGCACGCGTACATACACCAATCGATAGGCAACTCACAGGCAATCAGACGCCATTATTTGTGAAGTTCCACTCCAGTTCACATGAGGTGATAAGGGAGGGCGCTATTGATTCAGCGGCCCTGAAGGAGAGAGCAATTTAAGCAACCGATGGGGCATAAAACAAACTGGATCACTAGAAACACAGAGCAATGGAAGACAGAGAGAGAGCGAGAGAGATAGGGAGAGACAGAGACAGAGCGAGAGAGCGAGACAGAGAGAGAGAGAGTGAGACAGAGAGAGAGCGAGACAGAGACAGAGCGAGAGAGATAGGGAGAGACAGAGACAGAGCGAGAGAGCGAGAGAGAGCGAGAGAGTGAGACAGAGAGAGAGCGAGACAGAGACAGAGCGAGAGAGCGAGACAGAGAGAGAGCGAGAAAGATAGGGAGAGACAGAGACAGAGCGAGAGAGCGAGAGAGATAGAGAGAGACAGAGACAAAGCGAAAGAGCAAGAGAGAGCGAGACAGAGACAGAGAGAGAGCGAGACAGAGACAGAGAGAGAGCGAGACAGAGACAGAGAGAGAGCGAGACAGAGAGAGCAAGAGAGAGAGAGAGAGACAGGGAGAGAGCGACAGAGACACAGAGAGAGCGAGAGAGCGAGAGGCAGGGAGAGAGCAAGAGACAGAGAGAGAGCGAGAGAGACACTGAGCGAGAGAGAGCGAGAGAGATAGAGAGAGACAGAAACAAAGCGAAAGAGCAAGAGAGAGCGAGACAGAGACAGAGAGAGAGAGAGAGCGAGACAGAGAGAGCAAGAGAGAGAGAGAGAGAGACATGGAGAGAGCAAGACAGAGAGAGAGCGACAGAGACAGGGAGAGCGCAAGAGACAGAGAGAGAGCGAGAGAGACACTGAGAGAGAGAGAGTGAGAGAGCAACAGAGAGAGAGAGGGAGAGAGCAACAGAGAGAGAGAGGGAGAGAGCAAGACAGAGCGAGAGAAAGAGAGAGAGCGAGTGCAAAAACAGAAAATTATAGTGAGAGAAAGAGAGAGAGAGAGAGAGAGAGAGAGAGAGAGAGAGCAAGAGCGACAGAGACAGCACGAGAGACAGAGAGAGAGCAAGTTTCAGAAAGAACGAGCAAGAGACAGAGAGAGAGAGAGAGAGAGAGAGAAACGGAGAGAGCGAGTTTCAGAGAGAGCGAGAGCAAAAACAGAAAATTAAAGCGAGTGAGAGAAAGAGAGAGAGAGAGAGAGAGAGAGCAAGAGCGACAGAGAGAGAGCGAGAGACAGAGAGAGAGCGAGTTTCAGAAAGAACGAGCAAGAGACAGAGAGAGAGCGAGAGACAGAGAGCGAGAGAGAGAGAGAGAGACGGAGAGAGAGAGAGAGAGAGAGAGAGAGAGAGAGAGAGAGAGCGAGTTTCAGAAAGAACGAGCAAGAGACAGAGACAGAGAGAGAGAGAGAGCGAGTTTAAGAGAGAGCGAGTTTCAGAGAGAGCGAGAGACAGAGAGAGCGAGTTTCAGAAAGAACGAGCAAGAGACAGAGACAGAGAGAGAGAGAGAGAGAGAGAGAGAGAGAGAGCGAGTTTCAGAAAGAACGAGCAAGAGACAGAGACAGAGAGAGAGACAGAGAGAGAGAGAGAGAGAGAGAGAGAGAGAGAGAGAGAGACAGAGAGAGAGAGAGAGACAGAGAGAGAGAGAGAGAGAGAGAGAGAGAGAGCGAGAGACAGAGACAGAGAGAGAGAGAGAGAGCGAGTTTCAGAGAGAGCGAGAGAGAGAGAGCGAGAGCAAAAACAGAAAATTAAGGCGAGTGAGAGAAAGAGAGAGAGCGAGGTTTCTTAACGTGAAGAGGTGAAAAGGGGGAGCCCCGGCCCTCCACCGCTCCCCCAAGGCATCAGACCAACAACATGGACTGGGTCCCCACTTGCCGTCCTGCAGTACTTGTGAAGTATAAGCATCCACCATTCCCCTTCAATTCGCCCAATCAGGACTGGATTAATAGGGTCCCGGCCTGGGGAAGGGTTTAGGACCATGCCGCGTGCACCTGCGCCCCCTGCGTCCCAACTCCTGCGATGCCAAAGAAACAAGGACGCAGTCCAGAGAAGCAGAACTTCCAGATCCCCCACTGGAGGACAAACAAGTCAACTGGCTGATAAATGATATGTGCTCAACCAAGTGGGGTGTCCTCCATTAATATTCATTACCCCGCTGGTGTAGACAGCAGTCAACTGATGAGCTATTTCCAAGATAACACCAACAGTGAAAATGTTTGTGTGTGCTTGAGTAAGATTAGGAGAGACAAAGAAGGAGGGTAAGTGCAAATGAAGAAACCCCCCCCCCCCCAAAAAAAGAAAAGCATTTGGTTAAAAAGAAATCCCACCTGTTCAAACTCCTTCCATGAGTTGCTCCAAGTCCAATAGTGTGCCTTGTAGGGTCCAAGTCTCACAGCCATCAGCTCGTTTCCACGGTAATAAAAGATGGGCCTGTTAGAGATAAGGGAGGTGAAGTGATGGCTTGATTTGTTTCCCCACCAGGTAGGATTGCACCAAATTGCACGGAGCGAACGCTCTGAGCAGGCAGAAAGCAGCTTTATTCCAGTTTCTGCCCTGTTGGGGTGAGATTCACCACTCGGGCTACACAACCAACTGCGGCCCGGGTCTCTTGTGTTTTGAATTTAGATTCACTTCCGGTCCACATGTGCACATTTTCCTCTAAAGAAGGGTGATAGTCTGTCCTGTTCTAACTCGTCTGTGTCCAATCCCTCCATCGGACATGTCTAATATGCCTTATCCACATCTGTGTTAAACAGTAAATTGACGGCATCTATACACCACTTTTTTTCCACAGTGCTTCACAATGGCTGCCTCACATATTCACACACGCACACACTCACACAGCGGTGGCGGGGTCAACCATGCAAGGTACCAGCCGGCTCGTTGGGGGCGGTTGGGGGCTAGGCGTCTCGCTCGGGGACATCTCGACATCTTTGCAAGGAGGAGCGAACCAGCAACTCTGCAGTTACCGGACGACCTGCTCGACCTCCTGAGCCACTGCTGCCCCAGACGCCAAGCACTTATTTCTGTTACATGTTCAGTGTGGCGGTCTATTCTGTTGCCTACCGACATGGGGATTGGCGGTTCAAATCCCCGTGTTACCTCCGGCTCGGTCGGGCGTCTCTACACAACTGGCCGTGTCTGCGGGTGGGAAGCCGGATGTGGGTGTGTGTCCTGGTCGCTGCACTAGCGCCTCCTCTGGTCGGTCAGGGTGCCTGTTCGAGAGGGGGAACTGGGGGGAATAGTGTGATCCTCCCATGCGCTATGTCCCCCTGGTGAAACTCCTCACCGTCAGGTGAAAAGAAGCGGCTGGTGACGCCACATGTATCGGAGGAGGCATGTGGTAGTTTGCAGCCCTCCCGCGACTGGCAGAGGGGGTGGAGCAGCGACCGGGACGGCTTGGAAGAGTGGGGTAATTGGCCGGATACAATTAGGGAGAAAAGGGGGGGTAATCCCCCCCCCCTCAAAATAGCCACAAGTGGTAATTAACAAGATCCAAACAGTTTTGGACAAACGCCACCTATGGGCAGACTGACCAAGTGTCGTAGTCTCTCATCTGGAGTGTACCTGCACATGATCTGGCATCACCAAAGCATCCATGAGGAGCCAGAAAAAATGTTTTTTGAGCTAGGTGTGAAAATATGAACAGCGCCACCATTAGGTCGAGTCTGACAAATTGTTCGTAGGCTTGGATCGGGATTACACCTGCACACGAGTATCAGAAATCATGTCGATCAGTCATACAGAATTGTGTGTTGGCAGCTGAAATTTGACCGGCTGATGGCAGCCATGTTGTTTTCATGGTCAAGTGGTCACTTCAGGTGACATTAGGATGCTTGACAAACACCCAGCACACCCCATTGAGAATCACTGGGCAAAAGAAGTGATCAACCGTTTCTTGCTATAGTGCCACCTATTGGACATATCTCAGGATATTTGGAGGGTGTGTTTGTTTGCCCCTGGTGATACAGTGTCCCAAGTTTCACGACAATCCTACATTGTGTTTGGCTCATCCTGTCGATACGGGGCCACACCTCAGAACTGATCGGCCTGTTGCAGGCAAACAGTCTGGCCTACAACTTTCTGCTGATAACCTGGTCACAGGCCACAGGCCTCTGAGGAGGATACATGCCAAATTTCCTAAAGTTGAAATGGCGGAAGATTCAATAAGGCACATATAAAATCTGGAACATACGTTTGTTCCGGCATGAACCAGGCATTCAGGAGAAGCAAGGAATCTGATTCTAGACCAAACGGTTCTAGAGACAGATGCCGAAACGTAAAGCGGCTTGTAACTGTGCCACCTATAGGCTGATTGGGCTGATTTTTGAGTGACCGAGTAGGGGGGAGGTTTGGAACCTATTGACCAAGTTTGGTGTCCCAGGGATGGGCAACACGATCCAGAAAAGGCCGGTGTGGGTGCAGGTCTTTGTTCCAACCAAGCAGTTACACGCCTGCACCTACAAATCAGGCTCCTTAACAAAGACTAATGGTGGACTAATAGAATCAGGCGCGGAACTGCTTGGTCGGAACAAAGACCTGCACCCAAACCGGCCCTTTCTGGACCGTGTTGCCCATCCCCGCAGGCCTTACGGTTTGCGAGATCCAGACACTTTCAGGGCAGAAAAACCCGCAGGAACAACTATGAGGAAGAATCAGAAGAATCCGCTCGCCCCAAGGCATCTGGTCAACAGCGTGGACTGGGTCCCTGCTTGGCGTCCTACGGCGCCCCCAGCAGCGAAAAACAGGAAAAGGAAGGACATTTTGCATCCCTGCCAGTTAATGATCTCAGCCAGCTGATGCCTTCATTAAAGCTAATATCCGTCTTGACCAATGTCTGTCTTCTAATGTACTAACTACACAAAGGGGCAAAAAGGGGCAAAGGGGGCAAAAGGGGGGAAAAGTGTCACTCCCACCTGTCGGTGAGTGTGTTGTTCAGTCTGCCTGGGTGGTTGAGCAGGACAGGCGTCAGGTCCACTCCATCCAGGACTCTGTCCTCTGGAGGACTGAGACCAGCCAGTGCCAAACTGGTGCTGAACAGGTCCATCACTCCGGCTAACTGGAAACTCACCTACAAAAAGACAAGCAGACAGGAAATACAAAATGTAGTTTTTGTTTTTTTGGTGGACCCCCCCCCCCTTTTCCTCCCCAATCGTATCCGGCCAATTACCCCACTCTTCCGAGCCGTCCCAGTCGCTGCTCCACCCCCTCTGCCGATCCGGGGAGGGCTGCAGACTACCACATGCCTCCTCCCATACATGTGGAGTCACCCGCCGCTTCTTTTCACCTGACAGTGAGGAGTTTCACCGGGGGGACGTAGCAAGTGGGAGGATCACGCTATTCCCCCCCCCCCCCCGTCTCCCCCTCCTCCCCGAACAGGCGCCCTGACCGACCAGAGGAGGCGCCAGTGCAGCGACCAGGACACACACCCACATCCGGCTTCCCACCCGCAGACACGGCCAGTCGTGTCTGTAGGGACGCCCGACCAAGGCGGAGGTAACACGGGGGATTCGAACCGGCGATCGCCGCGTTGGTAGCCAACGGAATAGACCGCCACACCGCCCGGATGCCCCATTAAAGCGGCACCCACCCTCGGACGCAGCTCACGTAGGTGGCTGCAAATCTGGACGAGTAAATATTTATCTGAACGTCTTCGAGTGCACCGCCACCGAAGAGCCGAGACACGCGAGGTATCTACGACCAGAGGAGCGAGCTGGCGCCACACCTG